>NW_016837762.1:1293485-1389528 GCF_001698545.2 Rhinopithecus bieti | reverse complement strand
TTTTTTTTTTTTTTTTTTTTTTCCTGACAAATTCGCTGTTGAACAAACAGAATCATTGTTCTGGGACTTTTGTTTTGTTTTGTTTTATCTCCATGATGCCATTTAAATGATTTCTCTTTTCATGTATTTCCTGTAATCCAACATTGTAAAGACTTCATCTGATTCAAGTTCTGCATTTTGGCAAAGATATTTAATAAGTGGCAATGCATGTATTCACTCAGAAGCTCATAGTATCTGGTGGTCCTCTTTTGGAGCTGCGAGTGGACACTGCTGGTCATTGCCTAGATTCATTATTTCATTAGGGGCTTGAAACTAGTGATATTTCAATTCTTACATTTCTTCCCTTTATCAGATGGAAGATTTCTATAGAGAGAAGCTTTTCTTCACCAACTATTTGGTTACACTGAAGTGCCATTTGTACTGGAGAGTGTTCAGCTCTTTAAAAAATTAATGAAATAAATTTCATATTGTTATGTTTTTAAATTTTATTTTAGGCCTTTGTACTTTTGTTTAAAGCCATCCTAAAATACAGCGTTGTTTTCCTTCAAGGAAAACCTGAAATTAAATTATTTCTGGCATCAACTCTTACGTCAATCTATCTCTTTAAAAAATGTAATGAGTAAAATGATTTGACACGTGTACTTTTGTGAGATTTGGTATTTAACCTCTGACTCTAATTTCTGCTGAGTTTTGTTTTTGTTTTTTGTTTGTTTGTTTGTTTGTTTGTTTGTAGCCAAAACGGTATCAGAAGATTAGGATACACATATTCACTTAGTGATCCTATTCTCAATCAGACACAATATAATGATGAGTACACTTGGAAATCATACTCCAAAGAAGATTTGATCAAAACTGAGGCTTCGAGAGGAATCAAGAGCCACAAATCTCATCTCAATGAAGTAAGATAATATCTACATATGTGTTGAATTTAATACTGTATCAACAACCTATAAGAATGAGAGTTTAGGTCGGGCGCGGTGGCTCAAACCTGTAATCCCAGCACTTTGGGAAGCCGAGACGGGCGGATCACGAGGTCAGGAGATCGAGACCATCCTGGCTAACACGGTGAAACCCCGTCTCTACTAAAAAATACAGAAAACTAGCCGGGCGCCGTGGCGGGCACCTGTAGTCCCAGCTACTCGGGAGGCTGAGGCAGGAGAATGGCGTGAACCCGGGAGGCGGAGCTTGCAGTGAGCTGAGATCCGGCCCCTGCACTCCAGCCTGGGCGACAGAGCGAAACTCCGTCTCAAAAAAAAAAAAAGAGAGTTTAAATATGTCACAAAGATCTTTCAGCTTCTACAGTTACGGGATACGTGGTTCTTTTCAGATTCTTTCCTGTCTACCTTCTCACATTTATTTCTAACCACTTATATTCTATCCCCTGGAGTTTTTTTTTTAAAAGGACTTTTAAAATTGAAGTGAAATTTACGTAATATAGAATTAACCTTTTAAAGTGAACAATTCAGTGGCATTTAGTACATGCATGTTGTTGGACAGCCGTCACTTCTGTTTTTGTTCCAAACCATTTTCATCATCCTAGGAGACCTCATACCCATTAAGCAATTACCCCCGACTCCACTCCCCACCGTCTGCTTTCTACCTCTGTGGATTACCTTTTGTGGATATTTTAGGTGGAATAGGTGTGGAATTCCACCTATTTTATGTGGAATGGGTGACCTTTTGTATCTGGCTTCTTTTCACTTAGCATAATGTTTTCAAGGTTCATCAGCTAAGAAATTATCTGACTAGAAAGATGACAGGAAAAGCACTATTATGAAGACTACCGATGTAGCATCCGTGTAGCAAATATCAGTACTTCTAATTCTTTGTCACAGTTGAATAATATTCTCTCCCATGGATAAACCACAATTTGTCTATCCGTGCATCCATTAATGCATCTTTGGATTGTTTCCACTTTTCGGCTATTGTGAATTGTGCCGCTGTGAACAGCCATGTACAAGTATTTGTGCTTAGCCTTATGTTTCATGCATTTTCAAACCTCCATTTTTAAAATCATTCTGTTTCCTCTACCTAGAATGCCCTTATCCTGTGCACTAAGGGAATTCCTATATTTCTTTGAGACTCAGATTAAAGAAAGCCCTTCTCCCCTGGATGGAACCAATTGATTCTCCCTGTGTGTTTTCTTGGCTTTCTGTTCCCTTCTCCCATTACAAAAGGCAATGCTTGGTTGTAGTAAAGGGTATCATTTACTTGACTGCCACGTGGGATGGGACCACCTAGGATGGAGCCACCTTGATGCATTCAATAGATGATAAGGCGTAGAATGAACAGGATTTGATGACTAAAAGGATGCAAAGGATAAGGAAGAGGAAAGTATAATGTTCAACTTCTGACTTGGACAGCTGAGCATATGCAGACGCTGTTTACTCAGCTGGAACATGGTGGAGGACTAGGTTGGGTGGAAAAGGGCATTGGGGGAACATGTAGTTTTAGGTGAAGACATGTTGGTTAAAGATATGTCCAACTGACAGTTTAATAGCCAGGTCTGGAGCTCATGGGGGAGAGATGAGCTAGACATATGGACTTGGAAGTCATTAGAATGTACACATATGGCCGATTCAATTTGGTTCCTTGTGTTACCCATTCATTGTAACCTATTCAACCCTGAAAAAAATATATATCTCCTGGAGATATATACATAAAACTCCTGTCCCTAAAAACTATATACAAAAATGATACATTTAATATATATAAATTTATATATATTATAATATATAATAAATAAATTATATATTTAATATATAATTTATATATAATATATAAATATGTCTCTAACATATGTATTATTACGTATAATCATATATGTTAGAGACAAAATCTTGCTTTGTGGCCCAGGGTGAAGTGCAGTGGCACAGAGTTCACTACAGCCTTGAACTCTTGAACTCAAGTGATCCTCCCACCTCAGCCTCCAGAGTAGCTTGAAGTACAGGTGCATGCCACCATGCCCAGCTAATTTTTTACTTTTTGTAGAGATGGAATCTCACTCTGTTTCCCAGGCGGGTCTCAAACTCCTGGGTTTAATCAATCTTTTCACCTTGGCCTTCCAAAGCCCTGGGATTGCAGCCATGAGACACTATGCTTGGGCATCCTTTATATTTTACAATTAATGTAAAAGAGTTGGTTACAATGTTATACTGTATGTATACAATATTATACAGTATTTATACACCCACAAACACACGACCATATAATTTTCCCTTCCTCTAAGTACTATTGAAGGCTCTCAACCAATGAGAGCTAGTGTGGCAGACTGTCTTGTCCTCAGCCAATGAGAGCTAGTGTGGCAGACCGTCCTGTGTGTTCTCAGTCAATGAGTGTTCAAATGCCAGACAGCAGCTCCTGTTAATCTAGGCATTGAACGTCAACAACTGCTAACATTACACAAGAAAAACAATCATATATTATCCGCCTCCTACAGCCCTGTGAAACACCATTTATTCGGGGATGTCTAATCTTTTGGTTTCCCTGGGCCACATTGGAAGAAGAATTGCTTTGGGCTGCACATAAAATACACTAACACTAATGATAGCTGATGAGCTTTAAAAAACGAAATCGCGAAAATATCTCATAATGTTTTAAGAAAGTTTATGAGGCCTGGCGCGGTGGCTCAAGCCTGTAATCCCAGCACTTTGGGAGGCCGAGACGGGCGGATCATGAGGTCAGGAGATCGAGACCATCCTGGCTAACACGGTGAAACCCCGTCTCTACTAAAAAAACTACAAAAACTAGCCGGGCGTGGTGGCGGGCGCCTGTAGTCCCAGCTACCCAGGAGGCTGAGGCGGGAGAATGGCGTGAACCCGGGAGGCGGAGCTTGCAGTGAGCTGAGATCCGGCCACAGCACTCCAGCCCGGGCTACAGAGCGAGACTCCATCTCAAAAAAAAAAAAAAAAAAAAAAAAGAAGTTTATGAATTTGTGTTGGGCCACATTCAAAGCCGTCCTGGATGGGGCCGCAGATTGGACACACTTGACTTCTAGTTTGGTGAATTTGAGTCTCTGGATCCACTTGCCAATTTGCAAGAAATATAGGGGACAGAAGAACTTGTTAAACAGCAAATGCATATGCAATCAACAGAATCCAGACTGTGGTGACCCCTGCACATCAAATGACTTCTTCAATAGATAAATTATAATTTTATATATTGGTTTTTCCAGTTGATAAATTGTGACAGAAAGAAGGGGATCAAGAGAGAACTTGAAAATTAAAAGAGATTTAAGAGGCAAATTTGGGGCAGTGAGTATACCTAACTATTTTGAAGAATTTTGGTGCAAAGGGAAACTAGGAATAGCTTAGTAACTAGAAGGGGAAGTAGAGTGAAGAGAGTGCTTTGTTTTTAAGATAGGAGAAATAAACATATGCTTGGATACTGAGGGCAATGACCCAGCAGAAAGGAAGAGATTCAAGTTGCAAGAGAGAAGTGAGGATTGTTGGAGCGATTTGCTGGAGTAGACTTAGTAGAGAGGGATCTGGTGCTGCAGGCAGGGCTGGGCCTTGCTGAGGGCACCTGCAGCTCCCGTCACAGCATGTGTGAGTGCAGGTGCAGTGGCTGGGACACAGTTGGTGGTCTGTGGAGGTTCTGTTCTGGTGGCTTCAGTTTTCTCAGGGAAATAGAAAGCAAGATCATGGGAAAGAGGAACGATGGCAAGAGGAGGTGGAAGTTTCAAGTTTTATCATCCTAAAATCTCTTTGGAGGTGAGAAGAGAGTGCCAGCCCCTCCCTGTCCTCCAGGAAGTTGCTGAGGCCTCTGCATGTGAGGCAGGGTTTTCCTCAGGGGCTCCCAAGGGGAAAGCAGTCACTGCCTGTGCTCCTTGGGAATGGCCAGAACTAGAATTAATATGGGTTATTTCTTCCCCTGGTCTTATCTGTAGGAGACTTCTGGTTGGAAGCACAACTCTTTGAAGTTTTCAAACTCATTTTCTCATTTTCAATGTGAAAAGTCAAAGAAAGGTACGGAGCCTACGTTTCGGCTAGGTCAACCAATGGCTCCTGTTGACCAGCTCCCTGTATCCACGCACCCGCAGTGGCAGCTGGTTGTAAAGGATTCTGAAGAATATGTGCACACAGACACTCAGATTATTGATCCTATTAGGTGAACCCATATGGATTTTCTTGAAAATTGTGTTTCTTTGATAGGGCATTTTCCTGTGGACGCTACCTCACTGTCAACAAACGAGGACACTAAAGAACAGCCGCCCTTGGAAAATCCCTGCTTCAATGAAAGAAGTTAACAAGGCGCTATCAAATCAGTTTATTTCCCTTACTAAGAGAGACTTTGTGGACAGATCGAAAGGTAAACACGTTTGTTTTCCTTTTTTTTGCCAGGTCACGTAGTAGGCACTGGAATTGCGGTGTTCGGCAGCATGCGTGTGTTCTTCTCCCTCAAGGAACTCCAAGTGTAGGCATGGAAACAGGCAATTTTGCAAATAAAAACCACCAAGTATCAAAAGGTGCACCTTGTGGGAAATGAGGGTTGCTATGGGCATACAGGAGGACATCCAGCCTAGTGTGGGATGGGAGGTCAGGAAAGGCTTTGCTGCCTGGCCCAAAGGATGAAGAGGAATGGGCCAAGCAAAGAGGTAGGGGAGAGTGTTGTTGCAGGATTGAAGGCCCTGGAGGAACATTTCAGGAACTGAAAGAACTTCGGCAAGAGTAGAGCATCAAGGGCAAAGGGAGGGTTGAGGGAGATCAGCGTGTGCAGAGACCACTCAGTCTGGAAGGGCCTTACAGGGCACACTAAAGAGTTTGGAGTTCCTCCCAGAAGCAATTAAGAGGTTTTTATTAAGATAGTAACACAATTCAGATGTCGGCTTTCAGAAGCCTCACGCTGGCTGCAGAGTGAAGAACGGAGATGGTCTTCAGGAGGAAGATGGACAGGAGGAGCCTGTTAGAGGAGTGCAGAAAGGAGTGAGGTCGCTTGACATAGGGCTGTGGCAGTGCGGGTGGAAGCAGGATCTGCAAGGTGGTGGCATGGGCACTTCAGTCAGCAATAGGCCCCTTCCAGGGTAGGGGCTGTGGCTCTTTGGCTCACATTGTCTCACCAGCACCCACCCCAGTGCCTGGCTTATCACAGGTGATGAAGATAAATATTGGCTGAACAAATGAATGAATGATAGGGATGAGTGACTGACAGATGTCAGGGATAAGGGAGTAACAGGAGTCTGCCTTGGAGTTCCACGTGGGTGGGATGCTGGTGTCTTCTGTAGATAAGTAGGAAACCACGAGAGGATGAAGTGAGGGCCATTTTATTCTCTCCCTTGTTAGAGACGAAAAGTCCAGCATGCTGTTCATCCTGCTTCCGGGAAGAGCACATGTGTCCTGGGATGGGAGCTCTGCTATGCAGATTCCCCTGTGAGAATCTAGATTCTCTTATGCTTCACCTGGCTCTGCCCTTAAGGCTCTGGGGCTAAGAACACCTTTGGCTGGTTTTTTGCAGGGTAAGTAGAGATGACATCATAGCTCCCATGTCTCAGGGGGTCAAAAATGGGTTCCATCTATACTGACACATTTTCCAGAAATGACATCTTTGGTGATTCAATGCAATTTTGTTCTTGCTTATCAGCACGAAATTTACTTTATTGAGAATTCATGAAAATTGATTGTATTTTTAAACTCAAAGACGGAAACCTTTTCGTAAGTTACTGAGAAAGCAACACACGCTGGTGCACGGCTCTAAGCCCTGTGACAAAGTGGCAGTTGGAGTATTGGTGTTCTCCTGCCTTTTGGTGACAAAATAATGACACCTGGTGACAGCTGAGGAAGCCTGGTTGCCCTGTGGGCTCTGAACACAAGCCAGGGAGTGCTGAGGCCCCTGTTCTCTGAGAAGAGGAGAATGACACATCTCACAAGGCCTGGGTGTCTCTACTTTCATCCTACGTCCCCCTTCCTGCCCCAACAGAGCCATCGATCCCTGTGAGCTGTGGATCTGTCTCCCTGTCCACTAAACAAGAACTTTATCTTTCCAGTTCTCTGGCCTTTTCTCCAGCGTCATACCTCTATCTCTAAAGTATTAATCCCACCCCACTGGCATGCACATTGACTGTAGTATATCCCATCTAGCATGTTCCAGATGAAAACAAAACAGAGCTTTCCCTCAGCCCCATCTCTTCTTTTACCTACTGTTCATTTCTCTGCTTCCCTTCATAAACAGCCAGCATTTACCAAGACCTTAGCTTTTCATAAATTAACACAGTTAATTTTCACAACCTGTGAAGTTATTACCTCCAATCAAAGAGGGGGATCTAAAACTCAGTGTGGTTAAGCAACACGCCCAGGGTTGCCTGGCTTGGGACTGGTGGAGTCTAGGATTTGAACCCAGGCAGTCTGGCTTCTCTTGTTAGAACTACCTCCTTCCCAGCTAAAATTTCTTCAAGAGTCAGTTTATACATGGTGTTCTGAATTCCTAACTTCTTGTTTATAGTTTTTAAAAATCAAAATTTACTTTTATTAAACGAATATATGCATATACTTAAATGATTACTTAGAGGCTTATAAAGAAACAACAGTAGTTCCTTGACCTCCCTTGCTCCATCCCTACTCCTATTTCTCATTGGCAGTCAATTTCAATCTGGTTAACTATTTCTTCTTATGTGATTTTTAAATAATATGCTTCTACTGCTCTTCCTTCATTCATAAATTTTAGACATTATTGACTTCTGTTTTGGAAGTCGAGGATTTGGCTGTCCTATAACTCTGTCTCACTGGTCCTCCATCTATCATGTCAATATAATTATATTACAGATTTCTTCTTAAATTCAATTGCTAGTATATATCTTATGATATGACATACTGTGATTTCACGAGTATGTAAACGTTTGCTGCTGAGCCAAGTTGTATTTCATTATTTCCTTTACTTGTTGTTTTCTCTTATTTTACCAGAATTAATTGTTTTCTCTACGTATTTAGTTTTCTACATGCCCGTCACTATTTTTTTCCATACATACACTTACCAAATTTTTTCCCAAACACAATGACAGAATAGAACAGAGAAAAGAGAGGAGAGAAAAATATTAAAGGAGTAATGCAGGAAAAAATTCTCAGAGTTTCTAGATTGAAAGGGCCCCTGAATGCCTGACATAATGAATGACAAAAGACTGTCACTAATGCATGTAAGTGTGGAATTTCAGAATGTCAGGAATAAAGAGATCTTAAGAGTTTCCAGGGGGATGACATAAAAAAAGGATCAGAAATTAAAATGGCATCTGTCTTCTACACAGAAATCCTGGATGCTAGAAGACATTTGGAAAAATGTGTTGAAGGGAAGTGATTTCCAACCTAAAATTCTATATCCAGCCAAACTATCAAGCAAGTGTAATGAAGAAAAATAGACATTTCCAGATTGACAAGAATATACTTTTGAAAGTTCCTCCAACACACCCTTTCTTAGGAAGCTACCAGATAGTTGG
The DNA here is from genome assembly GCF_001698545.2 of Rhinopithecus bieti. Classification (NCBI taxonomy): domain Eukaryota; kingdom Metazoa; phylum Chordata; class Mammalia; order Primates; family Cercopithecidae; genus Rhinopithecus; species Rhinopithecus bieti. Next base: position 1,381,106 of record NW_016837762.1, on the reverse strand, counting down.
ATTGAGCCTTGAATTATCTTACCTTTTCTCTCCTAGCTTCTTTCTGTTTGTATTTTTGTTCGGTTGATTTGAAAACTTCTTTACCTTTTTTGTTTTGTTTGTTTGTTTGTTTGTTTGTTTGTTTGTTTTTCATGGAGACAGAGTCTCCACCAGGTTGGAGTGCAGTTGTGTGATCTTGGCTCACTGCAGCCTCTGCCTCCTGGATTCAAGCAATTCTCATGTCTTAGCCTCCTGAGTAGCTGGGACTGCAGGCACGCATCACCACATCCGGCTAATTTGTTTGTATTTTTAGTAGAGTCAGGGTTTCACCATGTTGCCCAGGCTGGTCTTGAACTCCTGAGGTCAGGCAATCCACCCACCTTGGCCTCCCAAAGTGCTAGGATTACAGATGTAAGCCACCATGCCCAGCTGAAAACTTCTTTACTTTTTAATCTAGCTCTTCTAATAAATTTTATTACATGTCTCACATTTTTAATTTCTAAGCTCTCTTTCTTCCTCTCTCCAATTGTTTTTTAAAACAGCATTCTGTTCTTATTTTATAGATGCAATAATTCTTATGAATTTTAAGATATTTATGATATACTTTCAGCATTTTCATCGGTTTCTTGCATTGTATCTATTTTTCTCTGAGTGTCTTAATGGTCTAATGAAAATTTGATGGTCCATATTTGCAAGGGACCACAGGCAGATTTATTATAAAGCTGATAAAACTCAAGTTTCACTTTTGTGAACTCTTGTTTTTCTTAAAGTGGGTGCACACAAAATATTAAACTCCAGGGCTCAAAAACCTACAAAGGAGGTACTCAAATATAATTTAAAACTATGTACAGAGAAGGGATTGTTAGCTGGTACTTGACTTAGGTGATTAGAGGATGAGCTATCTTTTTTGGGGGAAATCCCTAAATGTCATTATTTGTGGATCAGTCTCTCCAGAGAGGTAATTCTGACTGCTGGCATTCTGAGAGCAGATCGGCGAAGCAAGGGGTTGGGATCTTCCTGACTGGTGTGCAGACTTTCACTGAACCTCTTTTTTCAATCAAGCATCTCACTCTACTCACCTTTTACTGTGCCTGGTGTCCCTCAGTCCAGAGCTTCTTTGGTTCAGTTTTGTACAGAATAAACTTCTGGTTAGGAAGGAATAGTCACATGATGAAGCGGGGTTATGAAGTTGTTCTGGGAAGTCACTTGGTATTCAAGTTTATAGCCAAGCCTCTGTGTTCAGCCCTGAGCCTCACTCCCTGCCTTCCACTGTACCTGTTACCTTTGAGCCTGCAAGTTCTCTGTAGTGTGGGTTACCTAGTTCACGTCTTTGCTATTCCCCTCTGCAGTCATCTAGGCTTCAGCTTCCTCTACTTTGCTCAATCTGTTGCTACATCTACATTTGTTTTCCATTTTCTAAAAATGTATGAACATTTCTAATCTACGATCATTCCAATGGAGTTTGGGGACAGAGGTGTCCTAAATACAGGTATACAATCCACTGAGTTTAATGGGAAGCTTACCCTTTGACTTTTCAACCCCTTCCAACCTGGTGTCTGCCCCAACCATTCACTGAACTGCTCCTTTCAAGGTTTGCAATGACCTTCAATGGAGATTTTTCCATTTGCATCTTACCCAGCCTTTGAACATCATTAACTGTGGTTTCTGCTCTCTCTCTCAAACCACTGTTCTCCTTGCACTCCTGTGTTTCCACACACTCCCAGTTCCCCCCTACTTTTTTGACTCTTCTATCTGGTCATTTTTCTGTTTGGCCTCTATTAGAGTTTCTGATTCCTTTAAAGAGCAACTATCCTGAGAACCTCCACATTTGTATCTCTTCCCAAACCTCTCCTCAGACCCTCAGTTTCCTATACTGGGTGCTGAGTAAAAGCCTCATGAGCATTGCAACTCATCTCCTTCCCCCGGCAGCCAGTCTTCCTGCATTATCCATAGGTTCCCTCCAATTCTTTCACCACCTGGCAGCTAGAGGAGCTTTCCCAGTTTTGTCCCCTCTAACCCACTGTCCATAAGACAGCCACAGTGAGTCTCCAGATGTGCAAACTGATGTCACTTTATGGCTTAAAACCCTTCAGTGAATTTTCATGGTCCTCAGGATAAAAGCTAAATGCCTTACCTGAGTCCTGTACAATATGGTCCTGGCCGCCACGCTGCCTCCTCCCTTGTCAGCCCCCATCCTCATGACGTTGCCAGCCGTCCCGACTCACACCCTCCACATACCTCCATGCTTTGTGGCCTTGTGCTGGCTGCACGCATTGCTTCCTCCCTGTGGAGCACGTCTCGCTTCCTTCTCAGCCTATGTCTACCCATAATTTAAGTCTAGTTGTAGGCCTCACCTCTCTTCTGAAAGCCTTCTTTGATCCTCTCCCTTTGGGTTGTTGGCCCTCCCATGTGTTTTAACAGCCCTGGTTCTTAACTTCTTTTGTAGGACTTATGATATTGTAATAATCTAAGCTTCTGAAGCACAAGGGCCATGTCTTAGCTTTTTATCCTCGTTATGGAATTGAGGTAAATGACTGAGGAGCACTGAAAGGTGCTGCTTTTCACATTCAGGCTTAGAAAATGTGGCTTTGATGAATCAGAACAACTGATAGACAGTGGAGCTAGTTCCCATTTGGCTATAGGTTATGCGTCAATGGTCTTAATGGTTTTTTTGTTTGTTTTGTTTGTTTGTTTGTTTTTGAGACAGAGTCTCACTCTGTCACCCAGGCTAGAGTGCAGTGGCCTGATCTTGGCTCACTGCAAGCTCTGCCTCCCAAGTTCACGCCATTCTCCTGCCTCAGCCTCCCAAGTAGCTGGGACTACAGGCACCCGCCACCACACCCAGGTAATTTTTTTTTTTTTTTTTGTATTTTTTGTAGAGGCGGGGTTTCACCGTGTTAGCCAGGATGGTCTCGATCTCCTGACCTCGTGATCCACCCATCTCGGCCTCCCAAAGTGCTGGATTACAGGCATGAGCCACCACGCCCGGCTGGTCCTAATAGTTTTGAATGGTCCTTGCTGAAAACTGACTTTTGGTTTGGGCCTTTCTGCAGATGCCATACCTAATCTTAAATGGGCCAATTTCTTTCTTTGGGCTAAACCATTCCAGTTTTACTCCAGGGGGAAAGCTGAGCTCCTGAGGAACAGGACCCCTGCGGGGAGGCGTCACTGGGTCAGGTTAGCTCTAACTCATGGTTATTATTTCTGTCCATACTTCAGCACAACTGTGGGGGTTTTAGATGTTGCTTAGGTCCCTTTTTATCAGGAACCTCTCTTCCAAATAACGCGTGAAGCTCATTAACACAACATTTTATAAAGACAACAAAAGCATCAGTTTAAAAGAACTAAGCCCATGCTATGGAATGAACAACATATAGTTTAGTAGGAGTTACCTTAAGCATCGATTGATCACATAGGCAGTCACTAGAGTGTGTTTCAGATATTAATTGCTAATCCATAGCAATTATGTTTCCAGGTTTTTTGGTGTGTGCGTTCACTCATTAACTTAGTAAATACTTAATGAGTTCTATTACTGTGTTAAGTACAGATGGATCAATGAAGAGTGAGACTCTTTGTATTCTGCAAAACTCTTCCCAGGTGATTCTGATGTCTTATTTCCATGTGAGATCTACAGTTCCAAGGGTTATGGTTGTAAGACTCACCACATTCCCTGTTCATTCTATAGATATCTAAGTCTAGGTCCTGGCTTTTGCCTTTTCTGGGTCTTCATCTCCAATGATTCCACATCTATGCCAGTCCATCATTGTTCATGTGGAATGGACGTTCCAGACTCTTCACAGCCTGGCCCCAGCTTGTCTCTCCTGTTTTACCCTCAGCTCCTCCTCCCTGCCCTGCATGCCCCACCCTTCTGCGAGCAAAGCCAAGTTTCACAAACACACTACGCACTCTGCTTCTGTGTCCACCTGTTGTCAAAGCTCCTTACTGTGACGGCCTTTTAGTTCCTGTCGTCCTCCACTTCCTCCAACACAGCCCCTGCTCATACTCTCTCTGGGCTCCTGTAGCACCCTAGTCAAAGCTCTGAGTCAGTAATTCTTAAGCACAGGGGTGGTTTGTTTTCACAGTGTAAGTGCCTGGGGCTCACTTCTGGAGGTTCTCAATGTCTGGGATAAGGGTCAGCAGAGGTATTCTGAGAGACCCTTCCCAGGTTATTCTGATGTCATATTTCCATGTGAAATCCACAGTTCCAAATGTTATGGTTGCAAGAATTACCACATTCCCTACCTGTTTGTTCTGTAGATATCTTTGTATTCACACTAATTGTCTTAAGGTAGGACGATGATTTAATTATGTGTAACCTTGACAAATAGCACAGAATATAGGAACTGAATATACAAATAGCACAGATATAGGAACTGAAAACGTTTGCTATGGAATGGTAGCTCTAGGGAAGAGATATAGATAAAAGCATCAAGTGTTTCAAAGGAAATTTGTTTTTGCTTATAAAGCTCCTAGTGAAAAAAACAAGTGCCTTAGTCTGTTTTGTGCAGCTTTGACAGAGTATGTGAGACTGGGTAATCTATAATGAAATACATTTATTTGTTTCATAGTTCTGGAGGCTGGGAAGCCGAGAGCATAATGCTGGCACCTTGCAAGAGCCTTCTTGTGCCATCATCCCATGGTGGAAAATGGAAGGACAAGAGCATGAAAGTGGGAGAGAGAAAGGAAGCCAAACTCACCCTTTTATCAGGAACCCACTCTTGCAATAACTAGCCCACTCCCACGATAACAGCATTAATCCACTCACACGGGCAGAGTGCCCAAGACCCAAACACCTCCCATTAGGCCCCACCTCCCAACACTGTTGCATTAGGGATTAAGTTTTCTTTTGCGGGGACACATTTGAATCATAGCACTGAGTTATAGATGGAAGTTACAGGAACAGCACCAGATGGTTTTTCAAAATATCTTAAGGGGTGCCCTGATTTTGAGCCCCACAAATTCCTCCCCTCTATAACCTGTCTTCTGTATGGGCAGTTCATGAGGTCATTACAAGGGCTATTAAATACTTATGCCCTCTCCTCCTGAGTTATCTAAAGTAAGAGGCAACATGTACTGGAATCCTCTCCTCCTCTGCTGGTCTAGACAGAAATCATTTTTTAAAAATCAATATAAAAATGCTCTCAGGTGCCAGCAGATGCAATTATGTATCCTTTGATATAAAATGTACACCAGTAGGTACCATTATAAATCGTTTGATATACAATATATATTAGGATTTATTCTGAAAAGATCTATTGGAAAACTAATTTGAAAGAGAATTGAGTTCAGTGTCAATAGTAATTTGCACTGTTTGGACATTGTTCATGAAATCCATGTTTTTGACATCTTTGCCTTTCTGAATAAAGATGGTGTTATATGTTATGCCTCTGAACTAAGTCTTTGTAGTAAGAATCAGGAATGAACTCATTCTAAGTGAGATGGATTGTGACTCTTGCCTCTGTAATCTGATAATGTTTGTAACACTGGCTTCAGTGCTTCATAGATATTTAATGAATATGTTTTAGCAGAGATATTTCAAAGAAATAATAGTGGTGCTATCCACTAATGCCAGTGATGTTACCTAACCCTCCATCAGTAAGGGATAAGCTTCGAATGTTTTTTTTTCCAGATAATGGGGATGATATATACCACCCCATCTAGGCCTGCCAGATTAAGCAAATAAAACTATGGGATGCCCAGTTAAATTTGAATAATGACATGCAGTAGATAGCAAGTATTTATACTAAAAAGTCATTATTTATCTGAAATTCAGATTTAACTGCACATCCCACGTTTTATATGGCAACGTGGCCCTATCCAAAATCTCTCTGACACCCACCTCTGCCCCAGGGACCAGACAGACCCCGTGGAGTGATCAGTGTCTTCTGTGCCCACTGAGCAGACTCGTGACATAGAAATACATTCACTAGAGACCACTTCTGATCATTTGAGCATATACTTCCTGTGACTGATTAAGCAGAAAATTATTTCTTCATTGAAGTGTTCATACAGAGCACTGTGACCGGACCTCTAAATACAGCAAGACTGGGTTTAGCTACTTTGTTCACAAGGAGTAAGTATTGCCTTCCATTTCCATTCCACCCCAGCTCAGAAGATTAAGAAAAGTTCTCACGTGTCTCTGGAATGTGAAAAATCACTTCCTCGACCTCCAGACACCGAATTCCGAAGGAATTACCAAATTCCAGCTAAAATTCCTGAGCTTCAGGATTTCAGTTTCAAATACGGATGCTACTCAAGCTTGCCCGTTGCTTCTCAGGGTCTAGGTGAGTACAGCTGCGGTTTCTTTTCTTTTCTTTTCTTTTTTTTTTTTTGAGATGGAGTTTCACTCTTGTAGACCAGGCTGGAGTGCAGTGGCACGATCTCGGCTCACTGCAATCTCCACCTCCCAGGTTCAAGCGATTCTCCTGCCTCAGCCTCCCAAGTAGCTGGGATTACAGGTGCCCACCACTACGCCCAGCTAATTTTTTTGTATTTTCAGTAGAGACGGGGTTTCGCCATGTTGGCCAAACTGGTCTAAAACTCCTGATGTCAGGTGATCTGCCTGCCTCAGCCTCCCAAAGTGCTGAGATTACAGGCGTGAGCCACCGTGCCCAGCCCAGCTGTGGTTTCTAAAACAACCTCATAGATCCTAACCCCTGGCCCCAAAACTTCTCAACACAGAGGGTGCTGGCAGCCCACTTTCATAATAGTCAAGAAGAAAGCCAGGGATCCTGGCATGAAGTCAGAACTTCATCGCTGCGGCTCCCAACCTGGAACCCAGGGAGCCAGTATATTTCAGAAGATGACTGACTGCTTAGGCCAAGAAATGAGTGTCATCCCTGCTGGGCAGGGGCAGTGGTTGGGATTATGGGATACTTCCTCCTTTTAAAAAATGAGAGGAAGGATGCAGTTGCTGTAAAGTGACAGAAAGAGATGAGGCGGGAATCCAATTTAGTCTCGATTTTCTACTGGAAGTGTATCCACACGTGCATCCCTTGAAAGTTTTTAAAAATTCCGTGACCAAGCCACCTCCAAGCTACTAGTTAAGCAGAAAACTTGGTGTCAGTCTGAGACATGATTCATTCCTGGCATGGAGTTGGGATCAAGTAGTACTTGAGACAATAATCACAGAATTGATGCTTAGCACCTGGGGGTTAGAAGGTGGTCTAGAAATTACCTTGTCCAGAGCCTCATGGAGTGTGTGAATCTTCCTGACTCCATCCTTCCCAAGGGGTGACAGTGCCCCTGCGTATCCACTTCAGGGTAGCCCCATGCCCCCTCGTTGTCCGATGCTCCAACTGTGTAGAAGTTGTAGCAGCTGCAATATTCCTTGCTAAACTTCTAGCCCCTGGTTCCACTTCTTCCCATGGATGTTAATTAGTATAAATCTATTATTCTATGAAAACCTTGCCATATGCCTTGTAAGTCTTCTCTTTTCCAGTGAGAGCATTTCCAGGCCCTACAAACACTCTTCTCAGGGTGCAGCGTCAAATCCCCTCACCAGTCTGGGCCCTCCATTTGCTCAATGACCCCTTAAAGGGGATCCCTGGAGCTGAGAGCTGTTCTTAGGGTTTAAAAAGATCGGGCAAATTGTGAAAATGTGGTTTTTAAGTCGTGATTTTATTACTTTTTTCACTGTAGTTTCTTGAATATTAAAACTCACATTAAATGAGCAACATTCATAATCAAATATAAGTGATTTGGGTGTTGCCTGCACCTCATACCCCCATTAGTCCAAATGGACAACGAGCCATGACTGCAGACATCATCGTTCTTCCACAATGCTCATCCAAAGATGCCTGGGTCTCTGGGGGGAGGTCCCTTCCTGTGTGTCCCAAATGTGCACAGGAGATGTCCTGAAAGAAAAAGAAGCTTCCATGAGGACCTTTGTTTATTAAGCAGGCAGTGAATGTCACCATCATAGTGGCCAAGGGCACACTTCCTCTTTACCCTCTGAAAGTTTGCTGAAAAATCAACTGACAAAAGGCAGATTAAATGGAGAAAAAGCATATAAATTTATTAACATGCATGGCAGTCAAGCAAAATATAAGAACTCAAAGAATTGATGGGAGGGTTGATGATTTTATACCATCTTGAGGTTACAGAAAGACCTGGTTAAACAGGTTATGGGAGGGGGAGAAGAGGAGGCCTGGCTAGCAAAGGTGGTCTTGTTCAGTGGTAGCAGCCCCCAGAGAGAATGATGGTAAAGGTTTCTTTTAGACCTATGAAGTCCGATCTTAGTTAATCTTTCTTAGATCCAGACAAGGGAAGGCCTTGGAAAGCCAGGCTGCATCAGTGCAGATTCCCTATGGATGCAGGTCACCCCAGTCTCAAAGACAACTTTGCAGGGCTACTTCTATCTGCAGGCCTTCTCAACAGCCATCTCAAAGTATATCAAAGACGTGTAATTTGGGGTGAAATATTTCAGTTTCCTTCACCATCATAACGCACTGACCTGCATAAGAGTCAAGTTTAGGGAAAATTCTCTTCTGAAAGTGATGGTCAAACTCACCCTTCTGGTCATTGTCTCCCATCACTGCCCCTTCCAGCAGCAACAGGCTGGAAGTTCCTGTAGCTCTGCTTAGCCCTGGTCAATGGAAGAACTGGTTTAATACAGAGCCTTGGTGACCAGCATTGTGAAGGATACTGCCTAAGCTCAAAGCTGGGCTGGGGGCTGTCAGGGTCATTTTCAAACAATAAGGGTAAGACTGCTGTGCTTGGGTGTCAGCCTCCGGGCCTCTCCTCCCCTGTGTATTTCTGTAGTGCCTTCTGTGCTGCACAGCTACCTGAGGAACCAAGAGCACACGAAGAAACAGACCACATACCAAAGTGACTACGACAAAACCTACCCAGATTTCTTAATGCTTTTAAACTCATTTACTTCCTCTCAAGTCAAAGAGTACCTCCAGAGTGTTTCTTACAAAGGTAAGATGAGGTCTTATTTCATGCACTTACAGATCATAATACATTGCTTTTGCCAAATAGAAACTGTTCCAAGTTCTAGCCACTGGAGTTCAATGCCCACAAAAATGAAAACATTGCCTCAAAAAATAAAAAAAATCTCATGGTGTTGTGCAAACCTCAATCCACTGAAAAGACATTTTCCTTTAAGGAGGCCCCAGTGACTATATCCCTACTTATTAAAAAAGAGACACACAGTTTTCACTCATTTCTGATCTCATTTTGCCTGTGGTTGAATTGCTCAAGGATGATTCCTCTTTCTCTTAGAGCTAATTGATTTCTCCTCTGGGTGTTTGTACAGTCACATTGTTTTGCTGTAGTTTGTCTAATCTTTATTTTCTCTTGCTGGTACATTTTTGTGACAGGCTTTTTAAGGTACAGGAAAATCTCTATATGTCACTCTCTCAAGGAGAGCAAATGCCATTGATGTGGCTTCACTCCACATGACAAAGACTTATCCTAGTTTGCAGCCAAGTGACTGGAATTATTTGGGAGCATCTTAGGGGCAACTGGTCAGTCTAACTGAGAGTGTGTAGAATGTCAACTCAGAGAATAAGAGAGCTTGAGGAGAGGAGACTGAGCTCTTCCTGTAACCTGCCTCTCAGCATCCTACGTGAGGGATCACACATCCCCCATTCCTCCTCATTTGTGGGCACAACACCCAATGCAGATGTAAAAATTTATATAAAATATATTCATATGCCAACTAAACTAATGTATCACATACATTTATAAGACATACAAACTTACAGAAGGAAGTAAAAATCGAATATCAATAAAGGTCTAATATTTATTCCTATACCCAGCTGACCATTTTCTGTACCCCATTTTGTGCTCTAGGCTATTTGGGGGCTACTAATTTATTGTGTGCCCTGTGTTGAGGTTGAGACTTCCACTGGCCATGTGGGATCCCTCCAAGTGCTCTCTGTCTCTCGTCTGACTCTCTTGGGCCTCCAGGTGCTGTCCCCAGCCACAATCAGAAGAGCTTGCACCTCTGAAATCCTCACTGAAAACCTTGTTTATGGGATCTCCTGCCCTAAGAAACCCTGAAAACCTACTGTAGGCAAGGCTGACAGGGAGGGGTGTGTGTGTGTGTGTGTGTGTGTGTGTGTGTGTGTGTTTTGGGAGAAAGGAGGTATTTTCCACTCTCACACATTAGGGCTGAGAGCCTAAAGACCCTTCTAAGAACTTGAATGTTGGGTTTCAGGGAGGTACAAGAAGCAGGTGTTTCCCTCCTATTGAGACAGGAGTATGCATTTTCTGTTGAGAGAAAGGACGTGGAGGGAGTATGATGCCTCCCTGCTCTCCACAGATACCTCTGGGCCAGTCTGGCACTTCAGAAGAAAACCAAGAGGCTCCTAAGGGTCCACTGGCTCAGTCTTCCCAGAGGGCCCAGGCAAGGCTCTGCAGCAAGCTCAAGTCAGCCCGCCTGTTCTTGCTCTCAATTTTGTATATAAAATTATCTGCTGCATTTTACAAGAAGCTCTTTTTACCTTTAGGATCCACATCTGTTGGGCCCTGTAGAAAGAGGATTTTTGTCTTTGCTGAGCAGATGCTCCCATCTGCCCAGGGACTTGCAATGCAGATGCAGCTGTCATTTCTCTGCCCCCATGGAAACCATGGTGGCTGCAGGCACTGCTGTCTCTTACTGTGTGTCAGGTGCAATCCAAGCCTTAGTAGCGCCCCCTGAGGGTGAACTAGGGACTCCTCAAAGTGCTCTGACAGCCTTGGATCTACATTCTCTAAGATACCAAGGTACCGTAAGCTGATCTTTCAGATAAACACTCTGTCCACCTAATGGGGCTTTCCTCCCCAGACAGGTGAGGTATGACCTGTTAGCTAACAAGGTAACTTAGAATAAGCTAAGGTTTTGTTTCTTCTTAGCTCTTCTGCTTTCCTGGTTCCCTCGGGGCAGCACCAGGGGCAGGTGCCTAAAGGCTCATGCCTCAGAGGTTTGCTCTTGGGTGCTGCCTTGGGCTGATGCAAGATCTGCTTCCCATGGATTTTCACTCCAAGCTCTGCTGTAGAATGGCCCACTCATCAATGCCAGCTTTGTTAGAAGCTGAAAAACAAATGGAAGATTCCCTCTGAATTCTTATGCCCAAAACCTCTTGTCATTTTCTAGTGTCAGGGGTGGCACTGATGCTTTTCAGCTGGTGAATATCACAGCAGAGCTTTTGTAGCTGAGTACATGTGCAGATAATTTAAGAACCTGGCAGATGTGTTAGGCAGAATTATTATTAACTCAGCTTAAATTATTTTACAGAATTATCTCTCATAGGTGGTAGGCTTTGATGGAATAGGAGCCTAGAACAGGTACATTTTGAGAGAGAGAGAGAGAGAGAGAGAGAGAGAGAGAGAGAGAGAGAGAGAGAAAGGGAAAAGAAAGACCAGGCTAGTTCTTAAGTAATGGACAAAGTTGGATAGGAGGTGAGGGTGTGGGAGAGAGATGGTGTGTGTGTAGGGGGTGAAACACAAGAAGAGAAAACTCCAATATGACAAAAAATAAAGCTGTGAAAGCATAAAGGAAAGAGAGCTGAAGGCAAACCTTTCATTTCCACTAACTCTGTGTCACCACTATTTGGTATTCAGTTTATTTATAACTTGAGGAGGTTGAACTAGTTATCTTTGGTGGCTATTCTACTTTGAAAATTGTTTTAATCCCCAAGTCCGCTTCAGACCACTCAAAAGCTTACTCATTGGGCAACTGTTTCCTATTGGTAAAGACTGTGTCATCAGTCCACTTTTCCCCCAGTTGAAAGGTAAAATGATCTGAAATCCAGTTTTCTGTGAATTTGTTCAGCTATGGCTCCCTCCCCATCTCTTCCTCCAACTGAAACTCCCACAAATGGCCATGCAAAAGGTATTTCTTCCTAGCCTGTGATTCAATATTAAGAATCAATGTATTTACTCAATAAATGCTCAGTTGATACAAAGATAAATAAGGAACGCTTCTTCCCGGGGAACTCATTATCTGGTATGGGAGATAAACACATAATTAAAATGTCACCAGTTCTGTAATCAAAGTAATCTTTGGGTATGGTAGCAGCCTGTGAGGGGTACTCCCAACCCTATGGATGGACAGGAGATGAGGAAAGGCTGCCTGGAGGAGGGATCCTTTAAGTCTTAAACATGAATCTGCGTAGTAAAGAGAAACAGGACCATTCCTGGCAGAAGCAACAGCATAAACAAAATCATGAGGAAATGAATTTGCATTTATACATAATAAAGATTGGTATCATTTGACTTACAACTGGTAGCCTTTTTGAACAGTTAAATTGACATTAAATTTTACACACTCTCATCCTTTTTTACTAATTCATGCAAAACTTGATGAACCGTGTATGTCTATCTCTGGTATCAGAAGAAAGGATTTTTTTCTTATATTAATATAAATTCTTTGCTATAAATTCTTTGGTAATAAACACAATGCTTAAAATGTTTAAAACTAGAAAGACTGACAATAGCAAATATCAGTGAGAGGAAGCAGTCAGAACCCCATACAGCACTGGTGGGAATATTAAAGAGTAATGAATACAATCACTTTGCTGTTGTTTTGTTTTGTTTTGTTTTGAGACAGAATCTCCCTCTGTCACCCAGGCTGGAGTGCAGTGGCACGATCTCAGCTCACTGCAACGTCTGCCTTGAGGATTCAAGCAATTCTCATGCCTCAGCTTCCCAAGCAGCTGGGATTACAGGTGTGTACCACCACGCCCAGCTAACTCTAACTGTTTTTTGATTTTTTAGTAAAGACATAGTTTTGCCATGTTGGCCAGGCTAGTCTCAAACTCCTGGCCTCAAGTGATCCACCTGCCTTGGCCTTCCAAAGTGCTGGGATTACAGGCATGAGGCACTGTGCCCAGCCATCAAAGAGGACAATCGCTGTGGAAAGAGGTCTGGCAGCTTCTCCTAGAGATAAACATATACCTACTCCATGACCCAGAAATTCCACTTCTGGGTATTTGCCCGAGAGAAAGGAAACCATATGTCCACAAAAGGACATGTGCAAGAATGTTTGTAACCACTTTATTCTTAACAGCCTCAAACTGGATGCAACCCAAATCTCCAACAGTAGGAAAATAGATAAACTGTGACATATTCACATAATGAAATACCACTCAATATAAAGAAATTAGTTATTGTTATGTACAACAAAATGTATGAAACTCAAAAACATGCTGAATGAAAGAAGCCAGACACAAAAGAATACCTTCTGTATGATTTCATTTATTTGAAGCTCTACGACCGGGAAAACTTACCTTTGATGAAAGAAACCAGAACAGTGGCTGTCTTGAAGTAGGGAGTGTTGACTGGGAAGGGGCATGAAGGGTCTTCTGAGATGGAAGGAATGATCTATATCATCCTGTGGTCATGGATTACAGTAACGCATGTGTCACTTCATCAAACTGTACACAAAAGATGAGTGAATTGCACTTTATGAAAAGTATACCCAACTAAAAAAATACTGGAGACAAGGCATGGAGTACGGTAGGGATGCTTCAAAATTAAACATGAAATCACAAAAACAAATAAATAAAGACACAATTGGAGAGAAAACAGGAACAAACACACACACGCACACACAGACATCCCTGATCTACAGGCTTCCACTGGCATTTGTGACATTGAGCAGGATAACATGCACATTGAATATGGGCATGACATCATTTGCATTTTCACTCCTTTTTGGTTTTGGCTGCACAGGTGATAACTGCTGGGAGTGAATAAAGTTTTACAGCTCCACTCTGTACTATTAAAAATATATATGATTAGGGGCTGGGCGCAGTGGCTCCTGCCTGTAATACCAGAACTTTGGGAGGCCGAGGCAGGTAGATCACTTGAGCTCAGGAGTCTGGGATTATACTAAAAGTACAAAAATTAGCTGGGCATGGTGGCGCATGCCTGTAATCCCAGCTACTCGGGAGGCTGAGGCAGGAGAATTGCTTGAACTTGGGAGGCAGAGGTTGCAGTGAGCTGAGATCGCACCACTGCACTCCAGCCTGGGCAATAGAGTGAGACTCCATCTAAAAAAAAAAAATTATATACATACATACACACACACACACACATATATATATATATATATGATTAGGAGTAGGGAATCATAGATGTTCAGAAGCAGACAAGACTCCTTAATGTTACAGATCAGGAAATGGAGGCCAGGGAGGGGAGTTGAAGGGCCTTCCCAAGGTCAGACAGTTACCATTCAAGGACAGCAAAGCTTACCAATGTTGGTGGGTACAAAAACAGCCCTGGCTTCCATGAAAATTTTGGAACAATAATCTGTATTGTTTATCATCACTGTTTATTACTGTGCACCCAGTAATAAAAGGATAAGATGACCATTTATTGTTTTTGATGGGCCAGGCACTGTCTGGGTGCTTCACACACAGCATCCCTAATCTATTCCAACGTCTGTGCATGGCAAGTACTGCTGGCTGTATTCAAAGATGAGGAACTGAGGAAGTGGAGAGGTTAAATCATTTGCTAACACTTGCCAGCACAGAACTGAAACTTAAGCCTGTTTCATTCTGAAATTCGTGTTCTGTGCCTTGAATATTAAGTTTACTCTTCTTAATCAATAATTACACAACTGTGCCTGTTTAGGTATTAGGTATAATAGCCTGCTATTATTTTGATCTCTTATCCAATTTGTGTATTTAGTAACATTATTAGATATTTTCTTCCTTCCTAGAATTTCTCAATTTAGCATTTAAATACTTACATGGAAATTTTCATCCTGTTTTTCTTCATACTTTTCAGATAGACAAATTATTGATCGCTTTATTCGTACTCACTGTGACACTAACAAAATGAAGAAATGAAAAGAGAAAATAGTACAAGTGAAGAAAATCTGAAAATCAATGAAAGCACGAGGACATTCTTAGTCATTTTCTCAATTATCAAGGAAAAATGAGATGCAAATAGTTTCAATTATGTTGTGATAGTCATGAATTTGTGTCTTTCGCTTTGCTTTAGTTTTAAATAATATAATTATTTAAGGCTACAAAATTTCCCCTGAACATAGCTTTAGCTATATCCAATAGGTTCTGATACAGTGTTTTTTCTTTTCCCTTTCGGATACTTAATTTGTGATTTCAATTTTGATTTCTCCTGTGAACTAGGAATTACGTGGAAGAGATTTTTTAATGTCCCAGTAATTAGAGACTTAAAAAATCATTTTATTGCTTATCTCTTCTTTGAATGAATGCAAGTTTAAAAATCTGCTTTTGGGAAATCAATTACAGTTTTATTTAATGCGATTAATCAAGTATATGATTGTGTGTTACGTGAATATGAGAAAAAAATTATAGTTTATTGTATTTTTTAAATCCTTTATATCTTTAATTGTATACTTGAATTGTCCAATTCTGAAAGAATATTGGAACCTTCCACAATAAATATATTTTTATTAATCTTCCCTTGTATTTCTGGGTTTTTTGCTTTATGTATGTGACTGCTGTACTTTGTATTCTATTAGGGTTTATGAATTATACAGAGCTTCTTCATTGATTAACATTGCCCCTTATATGTTATTCATCTTTGGCTGGTTAATGCTTTTTGGCTTTAAATTGCATTTTAATTGATATTAATGTTGCTATTGGTGCTGGTTTGATTTTGGTTTTACCTTTGCATTTGCTCAGTATGTCCTTGCTTTCATTTCCAATCTGTCTTTATAACTTTGTTTCTAGAAATAAATTATGCCTGGCTTTTATTTTGTAACTAACATGACAGTCTTTGTCTTCAGAGAATTTAGTCAGTACAGAGCAACTATGATGCTTCACATACTGGGTTTTGTTTTCTATATCATTTTTTTTTTTTTTTTTTTGCTTGCCATTTGCTGTTTGTTCTTTTTAGTTTTACTTTTCCTAATTTTCTTCATTTTCCCCTCTAATGTTAGTTTTGGAAGTGTACTGTTTTCATGATACTAGTAGTTTTATTACACATGGTCATTACTAGGTTTGGGTTTCTCCCCAATATATAAAATTCCATCATCTCTATGCTCTCAGGGCCTTGTACTTCCCCGTTCCTCCCATGGCTGCTGACTGAGAAGATATCCTTTATTTCCTCATTTCACACTGTACTTTTCACTACATCCCCCGCACGTGCTCTTACGCACGTGCACACACACACACACACACACAGCCGCCAGCAGGGCTCATGTGGAAAAGAAGCTTGCCCTCTAGGTTTCCCACCAGCAGCAAGAGTTTGTTATTGTTGTTGTTGCTTTGGGGTTTGTTTTTTTTTTCCTTTTTTGAGCCCTTATTTGGGCCTGTCCTATTTCCTGGTCCCATTTTGTACCAAGGCAGTCATATCCCAACCATCCTTGCTTTAGACAGGGGTAGTTTTCTATTTATCAGCTAAGCGTCTCCCCACCCCAATGTCCTTTGCAGATCTGGGTCAATACTTGAGCATGAAGCTGCTTTTATGCCTTTCTTAGAGTGCTTAAGACTGTCAGAGTGGCCACCCAGGAGCTTTACATGGACTCTGTCTTGGTTTAGTGTGTGTAGTGTGGGGACTTCCTGACTGTCCTCACAGCAACCGTTCCAAAGCAGAGGCCCATACTCCATCAGGGCCCTGAGCCAAATATTAATAAATGAGTAGCCCCTTTGGTCCACAAGTATTTATTGAGCACCTACTACATGCCAAGCAGGGCTTTAGGGGATGGGGATAATGCACTAGTGAAAGACAGTAATGGAACTTCCATTCTAGAGGAAGGCACCAAGAGGGTCCTGTCTGAGATGAAACTTCAAGAGAAGAAGGAGCCAGCCACATGGAGAGATGGGGCAAGACCTTTCCAGGCATAGATAACAGCAAGGCAAGGGCCTTAAGATAGTAATGATTTTGGTGTTCTAGGAACTGGAAGAAGGTGGACTGGTTGACACATATATAGTGAGTTGGCCGGGGACAGGGAAAAGTCATACAAAAAGAGATCAAGGAGGCAAGAGTCGGATCATGGTGTGAGTGCCATTGTATTTCTGATAGCATAGACTCTTGTATTCTATGTAACTTTATTTCACAACAGTCAATAAATTTCTATTGATTCAAGTTGCAGAGCACCCATGAATGTTGTTTCCATACTATTCGTCTTCTTCAAATTTTGGTAGCAAAGTTTTGTGTAGGACTTGAGTTTTTCATCACTGCAGATGTGTCTGTGCATGCATTTTAAGTTTTTAACCTATCTCTACACCTTGGGAGTCCCAAATGGGATCCCTGACCTCCCAAATGATTTTATAAAAATTCACATACATTGAGGTTCACTCTTTGTGCTATAAAGTTCTATGGGTTATGACAAAAGCATAGTGCCAGGTCCACTATTACAGTATCACACAGGATAGTTTCACTGCCCCAGAAATTCTCCACATACCACCTGTTCAATGCTCTCCTCCTCCCCTCAAACCCTGATTACTTCTTTGGAGATCATTTTGGTATTCTGGGGGTAGGGCAGCCAAGAAAAGCCAGCATCACCTACCTTGCCCTGGGGCAGACAGCCTATGGATGAGTACTGCCATCTATCTGGACACAAAAAGTCATCTTACCTATAGGGTTCTAGAACTTGTCAGTGACATCACTCTAGAGCAAGATGTGCTACTTGTAAATACAGTATTGAGATGTCATCTTCAACAGATTTTTGCTTTAGGGACGGTGGTAAAGTGAATTATTGGCTCCAATTCTTCATCTCTCCCTGTATCTACACCCTTGGCCATGTAATCTTGCAGTGCCTCCCACTCAAGATGGAATGTATTTCCCCTGCCCTTGTATGTGAGCATAGCCATGAGGCTTTCTTTGGCTAATGGGTTGTTAGAAGAAATAAACCTGGGCTGCTCACTGGTCCCAGGAGAAAAACGAGTCACTCCAGCTGACCTGCCCCAATGACTCACAAACTGTGAATGAGAAATAAATGCTGTTTGCTGCATGTCAGAGGCTAATGTAGCAATAACTGACTGGTACAGGCACAGCGTTTATTTAGATGCAACATTCCTGGGACGATCGAAATGAGGAAAAGCTTTGTAGAATCAGTTCTTTCTCACAAATATTAAATTCTATCACCATCAACAAATGTGTGTTTAAAAAGCAGTTGCATTTTAAAGCGTGTGGCGGAGGTTCTCTTGTCTCTTAAAATCTGCCAAATGGCAAGGGTGTGTTAAACATTGAACACTTTAAAGTTTCTCACGAGGCCAGTAGCCACTGCTTTTTTCAATGTGCCAGAAGCTGTGAGTGCTTTAATCGGGTTCATCCTCAGAGAAGATCGGCAAACCCACATCAGCCATGGACCTGGCATGAGTTAATTATGTGGCGCTAGAATCTCTATTATTATATTTGTAAGATAGTAGTTTTTCAACAGTTACTAATCCTGCAATTTGTTTTCTTGTGGTATCCCCAATGGCTCTTTGATTCTCTTTTTTCCTTCCTGAAAAACTTACCCTTGTTAGGGGATTTCTGGGGTGTTGTTGATTTTTTTCTGGTTGGGAACCTCTGTGGCCACAGCACCTTTGCTCAAATTGTTGTCCTGCATCCAGGAAGAATGAGGCACACAAGTGAAGGGTGAGGAGTTTCATTTAGTGTTAGAACAGCTCAGAGGAGTGGGCAGCCCCTTTCTGATGGCAAGTCATCTCTGAAGCTTTCAGGGGAGAGGGTGCTTTTCTCTGCAGCTGGTCCTCTGGTCCCATCATCTCTCTGCCCTCTTTGTCCTCTGGCCATCCTCTGCCCTGCTCTGGCTGAGCCCAGGGCTTTTATGGAGCTCAGAAGGGAGGAAATGCATGCCAATTGGTCCATGGGCGGCCATGGGTGGGCCAGGAAGAGGCACCATGAGTCCCCACTCCAGAGCAAGGGACTGGCAGCCTAGCACCTAGTCTTCAGGCTCTCCCTGGCCTGAGGGTGGGCCCTTACTGGGGATCCACTTCCTTCCACCGAGGACTCTGTCAGCCTCCCACTGGGACTTGGTCTCAACCCTGCTGGGAGATTGGAGCGGGCGCTGGGAGCAGAGAGAGGCCAGGCACTGGGAGCAGACACCCCCGAGCCTGCAGGGACAGGGGTCCTTCCTGGAGCACTCAAGGGTGTGGGCTGCAGAGAGGCCTAGGTCCTGTGCCTGGAAGGTCAGTGCAGCTGCACCCAGGAGCTCCTGCCCCACCAACTCAGAAGAGGCAGGGCTCCCACTAGTCCCCAGCTCCTGCCTGCTTCCTGGAGCAAGAGGCCCAGGTCTGCAGCCGTGAATGAGGCAGCTGCAGCAGCACCTGGGAAGGCAGATCCTGTCTGTTCCCGGTTCTCCCAAGAGCACAGGAAGGCTCTGATCCACAACTGCATTTTGGGCGGCTGTAGCCTCACCCAGTAGGGTGGGGCTCCTTCCTGCTCCCTAGAGCAGGAGGCCTGGGTCTGCAGCTGTGGTTTGGGTGGCTGTAGCCACATGGGGAGCTCCTGTCCCAACTCAGAACAGGCAGGGCCCCCACTGGCACCAGGGAGTGTACAGCCCCAGCTGCGCTTCCCTGCTGCAGCTGGCATGATGACAGCAGCCACTGCCATCACCCTTGCACACACCCTATTCAAAATACAAGTACATATAGTGGATTTCTATGCTTTCTAGAAATATCTGTTCTTTGTTTTGAACCTCTTGAAGAAACAGTTATGTAAATGCATATAAAATTGTTCCACTTTGTTTAAAAATGCTTTTGTGAATAAGCAGAAAACAACATCCCTTTAGAAGGAAGGTTTCAATAATTTGTAAGAAAGTAAGAAATAAAACGCAGGTTATAGGAAGCTGTTTTCACTACGTGTTAGAATTCTCCTTTCTGTACAGGAGGTGTGTGAGGCTGGAGCAGTGCTTATCAGCCTTGGCTACCCAATCAAATGAGCTGGAGAGATTTTTTAAATCCTGATGCCGAGGCCACTTTCCAGACCAATTACGTCAGAACGTCTGGGGACGGATCACAGGTGCTAAAGCTCCCCAGGTGATCCCCATGCACAGCAAAGAGTGAGAACCACTGAAGTAGAGAGGGGATCTAATTGGTAAATTGCACCTGCGAAGGTTAAGTTGGTAGTTTAGTCAAGGTCTAAGCAGGACGCAGAATCCACCCCATTTGTTTCAGATGATGGGGCTTAAATAAAGGGACCACTTACTGAGGACATCAACCTGGGGTAAGGCTCCCAGAGACTTGAGAGAGAAGAAAGGCTGTTACCATCTCTCCCTGTGACAGCCTGGGCTATTGGGGAGCTGCTGTGCCCTGGAAGGGACAGAGTCATTTTGGGGGACATGTCACAGGGAACAAGAAGGGAAAAATTCCTCTAGCCTTGCTTCTCCTTCCCTCTCACATAATCTGATCTCCTGGCAATGGCTCTCACTGACAAGCCCGATGGATGCTTACCAGCAAGGTATTGATGGAGATGCAGTCCAAAGGGTTAACCTCCTGTGGCACCAACCAGGCCAGAAAAAGCAATTAAAGGGAATTCAAAAGTCAAATAAGATATAACCAAAACAGTTGGCCAGACTTGCTGAACGGAAACCACAGAGGGTATGGCCAAGTACTCAATAAATTTTTGAATGTAATTTTATCAAAAGTTTTAAAAAATAGGGAAATTATTCATTTAAAGAATAATCTTAATAAAAAAAGGTATCATAGACATATCCCAAAATTGGGACTATTCCAGAAAATTCAAGGCATATGACTATGACAATTTAAACTTTATCCTTCATTTAACATTTATTTTTAAATATTTTTAAAGTCTTTCATACCAGACACCCTGCTGTACTAGATACAGAAATGAAAGACACAGTAATCTATTCTTCTATTCTTAAAGATCTAAGAGTCTAGCAAAGAATACAGACACGTTGGCAAACGTAATGAAATTTACAATTTTGCCAGCCCAGAGCAGCGTGCCTCACTTTGGGGGATACGCTCCCACCCCCATTCAGCCATGTGGTTCTGATGTCAGTTGAAGGCTCTCTGTGCCCTGCCTGGGCCAGGTACCATCTGAATGTGATACCTTTCCTCTCTGGCCATGGTTGGGGTTTGGCCCAGGATTTTCTTCCATGGGGACTGTTGCTATGAGGCTGTGAGAAGATGTGTTCAGAGCTGCCCGTGGTCTTCCTCCCAGTCCCACAACAGCAACCAGCCCCAGAGAATGGAGACCTGAGAGAGGATGTATGAGGAATGAAAGAATCTGATGAGATTGGAGTGTCTATCCTTGAAACCGTCTCCACCAATTGCCACACGAGCAGTTCATTTCCTGATTTGACTACAGCTGGATTGAGCTGGATTTCTGCCACTTGTAATCAACAGGGTTCTAAGAAATACAGAAGGAAATCTTAGTAACATCCTAAAAGAGCCATGTGCAGAAAGTTATGGGATTTCTAAGAGTTTGCCTAACCCGGCCTGAAGGGTCAGGAAAGGGTTTCTGGATCAAGGTAAAGGCCCAGGTTTTTATTGGATGTACAGCTGCTATAATTAGGCTATTTTCAAAAGCAAGAGTTTCAAACTGAAATGCCTACGGGGGTGCATAGGCAAGAAAGCAAGATAGTTTTCTCTTTCTATACTCTCCGGCTACTCTCACGCAACACAGAACACTACTGTGACCACATGTGTGGGTTTTTCCCCCACCGAATAGTTCTCCAGCCCCAGATAGGTGTCCTCCTAGCTCACAGTTCAATTCAATTGTGACACTACCTGGAGTTAGCGCAGACCTGGCAGGATGAGGACTCATGAAACCATCTTTGCAAAAATTATAACACTGAGAAATCTGTAACAGTGAAAGGGATCTGACTTAACCAACTCCATCTGGTGTCTAACCTTCAAGCTGCCCTTGTTGATTGCTGGGCATAAGCTGAACTAACTTTGGGAGGAACTTAGTTTATAGTTTAACTTTGAAACAAGGATGGTAGCAGCCCTTTCTCAAAACAAACCCCTTCTTGCCTGGGGACTTGACTGCCTTTGTAGGACTAACAAATTAGCCACAAGAAACACAACTTCCCCATTACTCCTGCAGATGACATCGCTATTGTAGAGCCTAAGATCTGGGATGTCTTTTCAGGTGTTTGGATATCTGATGACCGATGGCTCTACCCAGACTCACCGTCTGGTCCTGTGGCCCCCACCCAGGGACTGACTCATCGCAAGGAGACAGCGTCAATTCCCTGTGATTTTATCTTCGATCCAACCAATCAGCACTCCCCACTCCCTGGACCCCTACCCACCAAACTATCCTTGAAAAATCCTAGTCTTAGAATTTTTGGACAGACGCATCTGTGTAATAATAAACCTATAGTCTCCCATTCAGCTGGTTCTGTGAGAATTAAACTTTCTCTATTGCAGTTTCCTTGTCTTGATAAATTGAGTCAATCTAGGCAGCAGGCAAAATGAACCTGCTGGATGATTCCACTCAGTCCCACAAGACTGTCCCCCATTGCAGATGCCAACAGGAAGTAGGAAGTCCCCAAGTGACTCACAGCTTCCGCCTGACTTGGCTACAAATTGAAAGTTCCCATGACTGCCTCCTTGAGTTTGATCATTTGCTGGAACAGTTCACAGAACTCAGAGAAACACCTTCACTCACACATGCCCGTTTATTATAAAGGATATTACAAACGATGCACATGAAGGAGCCAGACGAAGGACTACATAGGGCACAGTATGGGGGAAGATGCAAGGAGCTGCCAGGCCTTCCTCAGGCACACCCTCCTCCAGGCATCTCCAATGTCCAGCAACCTGAAACCTCTTCAAAGCTCTCCTTTTGAGTTTTATGGAAACTTCATTACATGTGCATAATTGGTTACATCATTTGCCATTGGTGATTCATTCAAACTTCAGTTCTTCTCGCTGATTGGGGGATGGAGCTGAAAGTCTCAATTCTCAAATGAGGATTGGTTCCCCTGGCAACCAGCCTGCATGTGGAGTCTATCCTGAAGCCTCCCTCCTTCCCCAGCAGTCATCTCAGACATCTCATTCACGTACAAAAGGACACATCACTTATCACTTCAAAGCATTCCAGGAGTTGCGTGCCAGCAAACTGGACAAAGACCAAAATAGGTATTTCTTACTGTAAGTCACAGTATCACAGGGGGCCTGGCAGGTAACTTAAATGAGGGAAGGGGGCCAGGAGTGAGACCACAGGGAGAGTGACTGGTGAAATGAAGAGTACCCGCTATGTTTAAAAGGGCTGCTAAGTTATCGTAATAGCAACAACAACAACAACAAAACTATTTTACTCCATTTTTGTTTCAGAGGCCTTTACCCATTCCTGCTCATAGGCTAAGATAATTTTAGAGCACTAATATGCAAAAACAACAATCATGTAGTTTACAAAACACTTTGGGATTGAAGGAGACATATTTAAACAGCTATGTTTTGTTAAAGATTTATAGGACCATTCAGACCTGACCAAGGACAAAGACATTCCCAACCTCCCCAGACGCTTGCTGGCACCCAGTTGTCTGTGGTTACTGGTTAGCTCTTGATCTCAATTCCCTCCTCTTTCCGCTGCCCTTAACATGAAAAGTACCTACAATGTGTACTGGCTTAAGACGGTGCTTTAGGACAATAGTCCAGCATCCTCTCGGTTTTCTGGCTCTCCAATAAACCTACTTTTCCTCCCACCAATTTTTGTCCCTTGTGTTTTTGAGTGTTTTGTCCTTTGGCTTTTGAGTGTCGAGCTGCTGGATGTGGGTTCGGTTACATTACCTCTGGCTAATTGTTTCCCTGTTAGAATGTATGAGTCCTATAGGATTTCAGGAAAAGTAAAAAATTTGTTTTTTAAATGTATTTACAATTTTTATTGTCACTCTTTCTGTTTGGCAGGGCCATGCCCCTCTGAAGCTTGTAAGGAAAGATCCTTCCCTGCTTCTTCCAGCTTCTGGTAGCCTAGGCATTGCTTGGTTTGTAGACTTATCATGCTAATCTCTGCCTCTGTGTCACATGGTATTCTCTACCTTCCTTCTCTGTCTGTGTCCAAAGTCTCCTCTTCCTATAAGAACTCCACTCATATTGGATTATGGCCCACTCTAATCCCTCATGACTTTATCTTAACTTGATTACATCTGCAAAGACCCTATGTCCAAATAAAGTGGCATTCACAGGTTCTGGATGTTGGAAATGCAACATGTCTTTTTGAGGGACACGATTCAACTCATAACAGAGTGTAAGTTGGGTACAATCTTTCCAAGGGACAGTTTGGCAATATGTTTCAGAGTTCCATTTTCAAATTACGCTAATGACTTCTTTGCACAAATGGGAAAGTTACATACCGGTTTTTGTAGTGATGGTTCATCAAAATATCATGCTCAGTGATTGTCTGAGGCTGCCGGGTGGGAGTAAAATAATTTACCAAGACAGGAATGAGTTTAGAAAGGCAGGTTTATTACAGAAAGGGAAGTTATGTTGCAAGGATAAAACAGGCAAGACAGCAGAAGGAAGGCTGTCTGCCAAGGGGCAGGGCCTGGCGGGGGAGTTGCATAAGGAGGCTGAATGCTTGTGGACAGGACGCTGGGGCATAGATGGGCTGTGAGCTGAGCGCATGTCACAGGATGCCTGAGTGCTAGTGCGCCTTTTGCAGTTGACACCATTTCTAGGAATATTTGTTCCTTTTTACCCTGGCTAAGCCCGTTCTCTAATTTTTTCTCTTAACTTTTTAGGGCAGCACTATATAAAACTCCAAAAAAATGTCAACAACCGCTATGCTCATCAATACGGAACCGTTCAGGAAATTCAGAATGAAGCATTATGCACACGTTTAAGTCTGTTTCTATTGATATGGAAACACAGTCTAGATATCTTGCCAAGTGAAAAAAGCAGGTTACAAAATGGTAAGATCTCATTTATATAAAATTGTACATCTTTACATAAATGTAGAGCCTGAAGAAGTGTTCAGCAAAGTAACCAATTAATAGTGGTGATAGTAACTTAGGAAAGAAGTGAGGCAGAGAGAAGTCAGCTCCACCTAACTGAATGGAATGGGCTTGTGATAGGAGGGAGTTCCTGTGAGCCAAACAGAGGTAATAAAGCTATCGGGGTGGCTCAAGCCTGTAATCCCAGCACTTTGGGAGGCCGAGACGGGCGGATCACGAGGTCAGGAGATCAAGACCATCCTGGCTAACACGGTGAAACCCCGTCTCTACTAAAATACAAAAAAACTAGCTGGGCGAGGTGGCGGGCGCCTGTAGTCCCAGCTACTCGGGAGGCTGAGGCAGGAGAATGGCGTAAACCCGGGAGGGGAGCTTGCAGTGAGCTGAGATCCGGCCACTGCACTCCAGCCCGGGCGACAGAGCGAGACTCCGCCTCAAAAAAAAAAAAAAAAAAAAAGCTATCGGGGCAGAACAAACCAACCAACCCAAACAAAGCTACACAGATGTCCACCCCAGGGAACTTCATCTGGAGGAATTGATATCAAAGTTCTGTACTAGATGATATGTTACATGTAGTATTTAAAATTAGAGCATCTCCACACTTAAAAAATAATAATAATAAAAAGCTGGGAGAGGTCATTTCTGTGAAGTTTAAAGAACCCTGCACTTGAGGACAGAGAGCTGGGCTGGCCCATCTCCAAACAGTAATGGCTGTATTGCTTACTGATTATGAAATCTCACATGCATCACATCTTATCTGGACTTTTTTCTTTCTATGTAGGTGAGGATTGCAACCCTGTAGCAGTTATTACAGGGATTAAGTAGATGAACTATTTGGGGGCCATGGGCAAACTGGGAAGTGCCAATTCATTCTTCAACTGTGTTAGGCAGAGTTCTAGGTTCTGGGAATTCCTCAGGAAAGGGGATAAATGTACATTTATGGAGCTAATATGCTGAAGGGAGAAAATTGATAAACTAATAAACAAATATATGCTATAATAACAAGTAAGAAAGTATGAGAAAAAACATAAAATGCATGTCATACAAACATGTATTTCATATAAATCTGCCATGTAAATATGTATCACAATGTCGAGTTCAGAAGTATAAAGAAAAATACAACAGGCTAAGGGCATAAAGAGGCCTGAGAGGTTGCTATTTTAGGGAGGGTGGTGGGAGAAGCCCTCCCCATAATGTGGCACTGACCTCATTCCTGGAGGATGTGTGGGAGGAGGGGAGAATCTTGGGACCATCTTGGGGAAGAGCCTTCCAGGCAGAGGGAACCAGCACAGGAGCCCTGCATGTCCTAAGAGCAGGTCAATGTGGCTCCAGATAAATGAGGGA
Organism: Rhinopithecus bieti; assembly: GCF_001698545.2. Classification (NCBI taxonomy): domain Eukaryota; kingdom Metazoa; phylum Chordata; class Mammalia; order Primates; family Cercopithecidae; genus Rhinopithecus; species Rhinopithecus bieti. The sequence goes on along the minus strand of NW_016837762.1, from coordinate 1,354,993 downwards.
GACTGGTGGTAGGTGAGGTCCGACAGGTCGAAGTACAGACCAGGGTGTGCCTCTGAGTTTGGACTTCGAATGAGAAAAGAAATATGGCAGCATTTTAAGTAGAGACTTGACACTGCCCAACTTCTGTTTTAAAAAGATCACTCCCTGCATAGAATATATTGTTGGGAGGCAGAAATGGAAAGAGGGAGACCAATTAGGAGGCTATTGCGAAGCCCAGGTGAGAGTCATGGGTGGCTTGTGCTGGGAGGTATTGGGAAAGAAAACGAAGAGTGGTGGATTCGGATGGAATCCACCTCTATGGACGTAGAGCCGAAGGGACTTGCTGATGGACTCACTGTGTGTTTGGGAGAGAAGCGGGAGGGAGATGACTCCAAACTTTTACCCTAAGCAGATGGAAAAATGGAGTTAGCATCTGAGATAAGGAAGGTTGGGGAGGAGTGGAATTGGATAATAAGGGTTCAGTCTTGGATGGCAGGTGGCACCCAAATGTAAGTTAGAATTATTATTGATTTCACCCTGGCTGGACAAGATGATAAGACAGTATGTTCAATAACAAAGTTATTTTCCTCTTTGTTGATTCCCTGGCATTTCCTCCCCTAACCTCAACTCCACAGGAGCACCAATTACCTTCACATGTGATGGGATTCACTTACCTGGGGAGGAGTGGAGAGAGGAGGAATCTACCCTGGTACTCCAGTAACAAACCCTGGCATGGACAGTGGAAGCGGGACCTCCACTGCGAGTAGATCTCATTAGCATCAGCTGCTCCCAGCATAAAAACAGCACAATTTTCTTCCCAAGGCATCTCTCTGATCATTAGTGATAGCTCCACGGGACTGAGTGTACATGATTCTAACCAGTAAAGGAGAACTTGGGAAGTGTTGCTGTCTGATACCATGAACTGGAGAGGAAGAAGTTCTGCTTTGGGAATGTTAGAAACCTCTCCTGTTAACAGGTAAGAAAAAGCTATTTTCAGTCCTTGCTTTTAAAACTCTCATAGAATTTTCAAAAATTCCATTAGCTTGGATTACAGGTGGAGAGTTGTTTGCTGTAAAAATGGGGAGTATAAGGTAACAGTTTATGTTGTCAAAGCAGTATTTTGCTCCTCAGGAGGAAGGTAGAGGGAGGTCGGTTCCATTCACTGGGAAGCCTGACCACGTCGCCCCAGCCTGGCATGAACTGGGGTGTACAGCAATGCATCAGGCTCAGTGTGTTTAATGGGCTGTTGCTATGAAATTTTTGTCCCTGTAATCAGAGCCTCTGCCTTGATAACTTAATTGCACTTAAAAAAAACTCTTGAATTTGAGTACATCCTGAGAATATCACGAGGGCTTTTGATTAATGTAAAATTAAAGCTCTTTCAGAAGCATTAATTGAATAAAGAGAACACTATTCAAAGAGCTGTAAGGACATCCCAAACCATTTGAAGATACAGACTCTACAGTCATTATCTTAAAATCTGGTTAATTAAGGCGCTAAGTGTCATTTCAAACATTTTGACTTCCGGGTACTTTATATTTAAGTTTCTATCTAATTTTCTTGTTCTCTTGACCATTAGGAATCTATTTTTTCTTCTCACATTGAATCCTTTTGTTTCCATGTTAGCAGGAAAATAACTCTAGAATATTTCCGATGCAGTCTTTCAACCCATCTTTCTTACTTGCCAAGTGTTGACGAAATGTCATAATTAGAAGTGATCTGTTTCTTCTGTGGTGACTAAGCTAAAACACGCTCCGTGCTTGGCAGAATAATTTGTTTTTTTGACTGTTGAAAGAAACAAATTGTAAACATAATATTAAGTTAGTGTTAAGATTGACAAACCATATACTTAACAGATTGGGTAATTGCTATTTCCCCAAATAAGGTAAAAGAAACCATTAAGTTATGGGTTAACGGTCAAGTTAACAGGTTGACTTGAAACCACAAGTACCATTTCAGATGTTTTTGGCTTAAAGTCATAGAAGACCCATAATGCCTAACATTTACAAAATTAATTACCTTACAACATAAAATAGGTGGTAGCGAATTCTCCTAAGTTGGCTAATTCAACATGTGATTTAAATGAAATATTCCTCACTGTGTGAGCTTTAGTCCTCACATTCATCCTGGTTGCAAGATTCTGCAGCACCTCCATGCAGAAGCCCCCTCTGAGGCAGGACTGGAACTCTGCTTTCTCCTTTTTTATCACTTTTTAAGAGCAGAGAAACCTTTCCCCAAAAGTCACCCAGTAGACTTCCACCTACATCTGATTGGCCAAAGTTGTGTCAAACGCTTATGACTAAACCCAAATCAGAGAGGAAAGTGGGTTGCCATGCTTGTCTCAGGCTGCTTGATTCACCCACTGAGATAAGGGAGAAACTCCTCCTTTCATGAAGGGCATGACCCCCAACACCTACTCGAAGGCAGAGTTCTGTCAGCCAGGGAAAGATGGGCAGAATGGTTGCTGGGTGGAAAAGCATGTGCTATGGTTTGATGTTTGTCCTCTCCAAACTCATGTTGAAATGTGATCCCCAGTGTTGGTGGTTGGGCCTAGGGAGGTGTCTGGGTCATGGGGGTGGATCCCTTATGAGTGGCTTGGTGCAGTTGCCATGGTAATGAGTGAGTTCTCACTCTGCTAGTTCCTATGGGAGCTGGTTGTTTAAAGGAGCCTTGGCACCTCTTCTTCCTCTCTGTCTTGCTCCCTCTTTCACCATGTGACATGCCTGCTCCCCCTTTGCCTTCTGCTATGATTGTAAGCTTCCTGAGGCCTCACCAGATGCAGATGCCAGCACCACACTTCTCGTACAGGCTGCAGAACTGTAAACCAAACAAACCTTTCTCTATAAATTACCCAGTCTCAGATATTTCTTTATAGCAACACAGAGTGAACTAACACAGCATGGCAGGCACCAGTGTCTGCCTGCACAGTCTCCTGGTATTCCTCCTATCTCTCCAGCTGCTCCCCTGTCAGTCCCTTTGCTTAGTCTTCCTCTGCCTCTCCTCTAAATATCCTCATGGGCCCTCTTCTCTATGTGTGCTCTCTGCTTAGAAAATCTCACCTAGGCTCCAGTCCTGTGGTTTTAAATGGCATCCATATGCTGGCGACCCTCCATATTGGTAGCCTCAGCCCTGACCTCTCCTCTGAGCTCCATATCTGGACACCTAACTGTCCATTTGATATCTCTACTTTCATGTCTCAGAAGCATCTCAAACACGATATATTCCAAACAGAAATTTTGATATTTCCCAAATCAGCAACTCCCCAAGTGTTTCCAGCTTAGAAAATGACATTTCCATCTGCCCAGTTGTTCAGGACAGATGCCCTGTCAGGAGTCAGTCTTGACTCTTACCTTCCCTAACGACGCAACTCAACCACATTTTTTCTTTTTTTCTGTTCAACCTGTTATATAGCATGGTGCTCCAAGGGCCCAGTCAACATTAGGTGCTCAATAAATATTTGTTGAAAATTGATTGAACCTACTTGTATAATATGAAACTTGACTAAAGGGTGGAAATGTGGAAGATAGAAGGAGCATGAGGTTGGCATTCTGATAAAGGTGTTCATTCTGAGATGAATTGAAGGCAATGTTTACAATGCATTCTGGGAGGTATAGTGCCATTATTCCTCCTCGATTCGAGTGTAATCCCACCCATCTTTGAACAAGACTTTCATGGGCACTAAAGCAGTGGTGGAGATAGAGTCTTATAATTTACTTGGAGCTTCTCAGATGCGTTGGCCTCCAGAATGCTCCTGGTGGCAATGCCATGTTTGATGACACAGTGCACAGTGAGGACCCAACATGAGTTGAAATTGTAATGCATGATCTGAATTTTCTCTCAATAAGGCCTGTGATCAGTGACTGCTGAAATGCAGAGCTGAGGTATGTTGTTCTTGTCTTTTCCATTGTCAGTGATACTGATTGCCATGATGTTTAAAAAATGGAAGAAGTCAGCTACTGCTGCATGACAAGCACCTACAAAATCCTGGTGGCCTACAGCAATGAACATTTAATTCACATGCATCTGCTGCTTGGCTGGAGTGGCTTGTCTAGGCTGGAGTAGGTCTTAGAGCTGTCGATCTGGCTGGATTTGCAGGGGGTGACTTCTCCCCATGTGTATTCATTTGGGTCCCAGCTAAAGTGATAGCAGCTACCAGAGGCAGACTCTTCTCACAGTGATGACAGGAGGGCAAGTGGTAACTCCTGAAACCTTTTAAAGCCTAGGCTCGCAACTGGCACCCTGCCACTTCTACCAGTTAGTCAAAGCAAGCTGCAAGACCAAGCCCAGAGTCAAGGGCAATGCATGATGCCTTTTGTAGGTGGATCCACAGAGTTATAGGGCAAAGAGTATGGATACAAGGAGCAGGAGGAATTGGGGCAATAATTCAGTCCACCTGAGTATATACCACACACGGGAGAAGACAAAAGAGAAAGCCTGGGCTCAGGTTGAAGTGATGGAGTCCAGGGTGGAGCTGCCTGTCTCTCTATTCCTGGCTGCATCTCACTGTAATTCAGACTACACCGTATGTTCTCTTTGGAATAGACTACCCAATAGAGGCTCCATCTCTCCCAAATCCGTTTGTTATTTATTCAGTAATGCCTGGACTACTTTCCAGGCTGGTGCCCTGGATGTTGATTCCTCTAGTATGGTTGTTATGGGAAACATTTCATTTCACATCTGCTGACACAATTTGCTGTCTCTCTAAAAAAAAAAAAAAAGAAAATAAAAGAAGAAGAAGAAGAAGAAAAGGAGAAAGAGAGAGAGGTTCATACTCCAATGGCTGTAAAGGATACGGAGTAATTTATTCAGAGCTATATACAAATCAGACTATCGTCTTCCAGACAGAATCAATAATATAATTTTAAGCCCACACACATTTACAAACGCTAGCACTCCCGTGCAGCTGGGTTGCCATGGGCAACCAGGGCATGCCAGCTCCTGATCTGAAGCAGGCCGATGTCTCCCAGCCTTGTAAGCACATTCTGCAGACAGAATTCACAGAATTCAAGGGAGCTGAGGATGTTAGTGTTGGCTCTGATCTGACCGCCACACAAATGCACCCCTGTGATGGTTTGGATTAGCTCTTGTCTGAACTGCTTAGCTTTAGTTAAACTTCTGTTTGCACAGGACATCTTCAATCTCCCTTCTGTGTCTGTGTTTCAGCAGGCTGGAGATGGAGGGGGAGGTGTGTGAAGGACCTGTGGGCAAGGAGGAGAGCAGGTAATGAGAGCTCCACCCACAGCCACTGGTAATTACAGCAGCCAAGGGTGGGGCTCAGGTCCACTGGGGGCAGGCTGGGTGCTAAACCAATGGATCTTCCCAGTAAGAACTGGGCCCAGAGGATCTTCCCAATAAGAGAGCCTAATGGGGTGTTGGCAGTGGATGTGTGTTGGATGTGAAAACAAGAGCCAGAAACAGGAAGGCAGGAAGGAGAGAAGAGGGTAGTCTGGCAAACGCAAACATTGGGAGCAGGTGGGGACAGGCAGGTCCTGGTAAAAGGACTGAGGAATAGGGAGAGTGCACAGGAATGACCCATGATGGTTGCATTTGGATATGTCTGTACAAACCTAAATACACTGTCAAAGGAAGCCTGAATTAGAGATTTCCTGGTGAGGAAGTCTCTGACCTTCACAAAAACATGAAAACATTTAATGAAGAATGCAGAGATTTTTTTAAATTAGGTAGTATGATAAAATCATGTGACCTGTCCCTACCCAACTGGACCTAGTCTTGGTCAGACACAAAGAGGAACAGATGGATAGAGAGGCCTGGGCTGTGTCCCACACCCACCACTGAACCAGCATAGCCTTGACCTGTAACAGAGGCTTCGACCTCCGTGTCCACATCTGCTGCAATGGAGAGGTGCCTTGGGTGGGAAAACCGAACAGAAGGTCTTAGGGCAGACTGGGCGGGCAAGGGGACCTGGAAGCCTGGGGTTTGTGTGAGTTGGGGTGGGGGAGACTCATCAGAAAACTCTTTAAAGTGCAGCAGAAAAATTGGAAGAAGCTCTTGGAGATCACCTGGTCCAACCACCTCATTTCACAGACAAGAAATTTCAGATCACAGAAGTTAAGTAATTTGCCCAAGGTCAGAAAACCCGAGAGAGGCAAGTGGAAGGCAGTGGAGGCTGTACTGACCACGGGGTGGGGGAAGCCCCAGGCTCCAAGCAGGGGGTGGCATGAGGAAAGGAAGGGTCAGGAAAGTAGATCCGGGATCCAGAAGGATCGTGGAGAAAGGCAAAAGTTAGGGGACCCCAGAAACCACTGCTGTTGGGGGTCACAGTGACAGCGGACAACTGGAGGTCAGTAGCTAATGACATGGTCCTGGGCAGATAAATGGGATGAGGGTGAGAAAGAGGAAAATCATGGCTGGGCTTCTGAGTGTTGATGGCAGGTCAGATGGTGCTTCCGTTTCTGGGAGAGTAAAAGATGATTCTGGTTGGGAGGCTGGGCAGCTGGTTGGATGGTGGGACCATTCCTACGGAATGAGGCTGCAGCAGCTCCCCGCATGCTGAAGATGGAGGAGCCAGTCAGACAACCGGGGTAGAAATCCTGCCTCCAGGGAAGGCTGCTCTGCACCTTTAGGATCAGTGGGACCCCCACCCACCATACGTCACTCATGCTAGGGCAAGCTGCAATGTCTCTGGCTCCAAGGCTTGTCTCTGACTCTTATCTCCATTGTTCCTAAATCCTCTGGCTTCATATTTTCCAGTATACACCCCAAATTCTGATCTTCTATTAATCTGCGTGCACAGTCGCCTCTGAAGTACTAATCTCGACCATTGCCATCAGATGCCTGATTCCTTGTGCACACAGACATCAATGACACTAACATTTCTGCAGGAGGACAAGACACTCTTTCCCACCTTTTGTCCTGAGGGACCCCTTTTCTAAGTAACCTCACCCTGCTGTGATGGTGCCTCCCATAGCTCTCCTGAGCTGCAGACCTTTATTGCTAATTTCCTGGTAAGCCTCTCTACCCAGATATCTCAAAAGGGGCTTTGATGACTCCAGTGGAATCAATGATCTTAAACTGCACTTCTTTTCTCCTTTTCTCACAGCCTCTTCCCCTGTGTCAGTCAGAGCCCTGGAGCCATCCTTCCTCTCCCCAAGCCCTGCAGTCACTGCTGCTGCTTGTCTCCATCCCGCCTGCCCTGCCTTGGTGCAGGTCCCCTGCAGTTCCGTCCTGGGCTGCTGCAAAGGGTCTCCTTCCCTTCCAATCTCTCCTTCAAGCTGCAAGGAAAATGGTCTTTCTCTGAAGCCTTGCTGAGACGGCTCTTCATTTTCTTAGGGATGATGAAATCCAACCTCCTTAATATGACCTGTGCTTTCCTTCAGGATCCCACCCCTACACGTTTTTTTGGTCTTACCTCTTTCCCTTTCCTGGCTGGCGCCAGAATTTCCTCATGCTTAACCACTAGCAGCTCCATGATTACATAGAGCATCCAGCTCATTGTTGCTTCTGCACTGTTGTACTTGTTCTGTCTGTTCCTGGAAGAACAGCCCCTGTTGTCTGCCTGAAAAACTAACACTTACCCTTCCAGTGACTTCTCCTTTGGGAAGCACCTCCCCACCCAACCTTGGCAGCCAGAGGTAAAGGCTTCCTCTCTGTGTTGTTGAAGAGCTCCAAGGACAGCCTTTGACATGGCACTTACTGCACTGTAATATTGATGGCTCCCCTCTCTGTCCTTGGTTTTGTCTTCATTGTCTCAGCAGCTAGCACGTTGTCTGGTGTAGGGTATGTTTGTAATAAATGCTGGTCAAAGTAAGATGAAGGAGGAAGACATGAGTGAAGAGTTCCAGCAGTGCTCCCTCACTGTGCCCACTCCCATTCTGAAGGAGCTGCTTTCAGTGTTGGACAGAGGCTGACTCCCAAGTAAACCATCCCCCGCAGACTAGCTGGACTAGCTGCAGCTTTGTGGGTACAGATTCTGCTAAGCTGGGTAACAGTTGGGATAGCAACAGTATTTAGAACCAGAACAAAACCTAGGGATTCCTTAACACACCTTCTCATTTTAGGAGCAAGGCTCAGAGGGTGAGGCAGCATGGCCAAGGTCACATGACTGGATAGTTAGAAAGCCACTTCGGCCAGGCACAGTGACTCACACCTATAATCCTAGCACTTTGGGAGGCTGAAGCCAAGTGGATCACTGGAGCCCAGGAGTTCAAGGCCAGCCTGAGCAATATAGTGAGACTTTATCTCTACCGAAGATTTAAAAACTAGCCAGGCATGGTGGTGCATGCCTGTGGCCCTAGCCACTTGGGGGAGCTGAGCTTGAGCCCGGAAGATCAAGGCTGCAGGGAGCTGGGATCACATCACTCCACTCCAGTCTGGGAACACAGTGAGATTCTATCTCAAAAAAAAAAGAAAGAAAGTCACTTGAACACATATCTGACCTAAAGTTCCTTGGTCTTTTTCTTGCAAACCTTCTGCTTGCTACAAATGGATGGGCTAATTCTTTCATTTAAACAATACTTTATTTCTGGCTACAAAATAAGTGTTCATTATAGAAAATTATAAACTGATTGTTTAGACTCACTGTAGAAAATAAAGAGAAAAGCAAAGAGAAGAAGATAGGAATCATGTGTGGACATTCCACCAGAAAGACAATTAGTTCCTTCTATTTTGGCTTTTTGGATTGCAAGGAACAGAATCCCCTGGAGCTGACTCAAGCCAAAGGGTTTTGTGGTAGGGATACAGGTGGAATAACAAAGAATCTCACAGAAATCTTAGAGCAAGAAGCTGTTTCAGGGCTGGTCCTTATTAAGCTGGAGGGAGAGTGGCTTTGGATTCAAAGGATATTCAGGGATCCAAGAATAAATAGCTCAAAATTTTTACCCTGGAGCCCCACTGTTTATACAACCCAGCTCACTCCACAGGGAAAAGAACCCACCTGCTTCTTTCGGTCCCGCCAGGATACTTTGCAAATGTGCTAGTTTAGACACTGAGAGAGACTTGCATTGGTCCAGCCCATCTTTTCAATAGTCCTTGGATTGATGGACATCCTTTATACTGTACCCAATCAGCTGTGAGCTAGAGCATCAAGCGCTTGTGACCAGCCTCTTGTAGGATAGTAGGAGGTTGTCCCGGCTTCAATGATAATAATGATAATAGTCAACATGCATGGAGCACCTGCTACATGCCTTGCACTACTCTAAACACTGCACACATGTTATAACATTTGCTTTACTCTTCGCTCTATGAGGCAGGCACCGTGATGATCACCACTTGACAGTTGGGGAAATTAAATATCGTAACCCATACAGCTGTAGCTCTATACTCGATTGCCCCAGCTAAAACTGTGATGATGCACCTATAACGCTCCCATCTCCTATCCTTCTTTCCCCCGTCAGTCCCCTCCCTGCCAAGTCCCAGTGCTCTCATTTTGGTTGCCCCAAGTACCTCGTTTAAGTGCTCCATGCTCCAGAATCATCTCTACTCCCTCTCCTCTCTCCCATCTGCCCAAATCCTGCTTCACTCATTTCACCCCGTCTCTCCATCCTCCCTTTACCTGACCCCAGAGAAGCCTGGTCTGGCCTTTTGGAGTGTAGGGCCTGCCATTAGTAGAGGATTCTTTCCTCTAGGTGTTCTTTGGATGCGGTGAAATAAAATATCAGGGCACCGGACTGGGTGCGGTGGCTCACCCCTATATAATCCCAGCACTTTGGGAGGCCAAGGAGGGTGGATCCTGAGGTCAAGAGATCGACACCATCCTGGCCAACATGGTGAAACCCCATCTCTACTAAAAATACAAAAATTAGCTGGGCGTGGTGACACCTGCCTGTAGCCCCAGCTACTTGGGAGGCTGAAGCAGGAGAATTGTTTGAACCCGGGAGGTGGAGGTTGCAGTGAGCTGAGATGGCACTACTGTACTCCAGCCTGGTGACAGAGAGAGACTCCGTTTCAAAAAAAAAAAAAAAAAAAATCAGGGTACCAAGAGTAAGCGAGTCCTTAAAGGGTTTCTGGGCCCTGTAGAATGGATCCTACACGCAGAAACCAAGCCACATCCAGGTTTTACCACAATGCTCCCAGCCTCCTGCCTAAAGGGGGCACTATTAATCACCCACAAATCCTGAACCCTGAAGATGGCAGTCCTCTGATGACAGGGGACAGAAGCCCTGCAGTCCAGCTTATAACCTACAGCTGGGCCCTAAAGGAGACAACTTCCTTTCCCCTGAGCCAAGTTATGGGCAAGATGAAATGAGCTTGCAAACTTCTGCGGCCCTATTTGGCAACCAGAGAGATGAGTATTCCCCTATCTCTCTATTTCAAGAAGATCCAGCAAGCAAGATCTTTAAACGAAGAAAGTTTAAGCAAGGGACTAGTAGGCATTATGCTCTCCTAAGCACAGATCTGAAAGGGCACAGTGCTGGGGCATAGAAGACTAGAATCTATTGTTGCCTCTGTTTCCTCAAGACATAAACACTCACATGCAAGAACTGCAATCTCAGGCACCTTTGGGAATTTTCCTGAGCAGCTCCCAAAGTGCTGTTGTAAAATTAACTGTAATTAGGATTATTGCTTAAACAAACTGTCACATATCTAATTACCATGTAATACAATCAAACTTATCATGAAATACATGTCAGATTCACTTTGATGTAGACTTTATGTGATTACAATCTTTACCTACTGTGGATTTTTTTCCTTAGTAGTTTACTACTTAGTTATTATATTACATGTGCAGAACTAAAAGTATTTAAGAAATGAGTGGCTGGGATAGAGACCCCTTTCTTGTCCTGTTTTTCATTCATTATTTATGAATAAATAAGAAAAAAGTATTATTTTTATGATTATCTTTTGAGACAGAGTCTTGCTATGTTGTCCAGGCTGGTCTCCATCTCTCCTGGGTTCAAGTGATCCTCCTGCCTCGGCCTCCTGAGTAGCTGGTAATACAGGCACGTGCCACCGTGCCAGGCTCCTGCTTTTCTTTCTTTTCTTCCTAAAGTGGGTGAAAAAGGGCTTTCAGCCTGATGTCTTCCATCTTGTTCAATAAAGGCAGAGAGCCTATCCCCCTACCGTCTAGAGTCATTTTCGTGGTTGGAACCACCTCTAGGAAGATGGCTGTTGTGCTGCACAGAAGGGAGTCGCATGCGGGCTGGGTGGGCCCAGTCTCACCGAGACCCTGATGGGCCTGTGTCTCGGGTGGGGTCTGCGCAGCATCCTGAACGCAGCGGCGATCCTGAGGGACCCGTGATGCAGTTAGCCCAAACCTGCCCCGCTGGGTCTCGGCCGGTGGACGAGCAGAGGCTGCCGAGCGCCGACCCCGGGGTTGGCTGCTGTGGGCCTGCCTCACCCGGCGGAGAACGCACAGCCAGCCACTCCACGGGAACAGAGGAACTTCCGCACCGCGCAGTCCTGGCTCGGAGCCCAAGCGCAGAAAAGGTAGGGGCGCAGACACATCGGTGGGCCAGGGCAGTCTGCCAGGCGGGGCCTTGGGACTGGCATGGAATCCCCTAGGCAAGGCCAGGAAGTTAGCCTTCTGCCAATGACCCCGTTTAAAGCCCAGGTCCAGAACAGGTGATTCGTGGCCTTCTGCAGAAGATGACATCCCGCCTTTGCTGCTTATAACCCCCCTCCCCAAACTCACACACCTCCCAGCCACCCCCGTACCCACGTGGTGTGCTTCTGCCAGTTTCTTCCTCTGGCTTTCCCATCCCCACCAATACTTCCCTTTCTATGCCCACTTCCTTTCCAGTCCAATCCCATTCTTTACTTTCCAGAGTGACAATCACCTCTTTGGATAAATCAGATTCATGCTAACAATGTTAGTGTGTAAATAATTTCCAGTAATCCACTGCACTTGATTTCAATTCAGCAAACATTTATGGAGCAATTCCATAGACTGAGCCCTAGAGAAAAATCAAACTTAAACGAAATCCAGCCCCTCAAGGCTTTACAAAGCTAGCGCAATTTTTCCTCAAAAGAGATGCTTTTAGGTGGTACCATAATGAGATTTAAAAATTTTTAATAATGTCATTTACATGTTAACATGCTGTAAGAGTATAACAAGTACATGAAATCCATTATTTCAAGATTACTTTTGTTTAGAATGAGGCTAAAGACGGTAGTATAGAAAATAAGTGAGGCTACTTAAAGAAAAATATTCAGTAAATAACACCGAAATGGCAAAATCTGTGCAGATGGTGGACTCATGGCTGATTTTTAGGAAGCAGGAACTCAATGGGAGAGGAAGACTGTATCCAAAAGACACGTAATCCTAACAGGGAAACTGAGAGGGGGAAATTACTTGTGGTTTTGGGAACAAGGAAGGCTTCTTGGAGGAGGTGGCATTTGAGATGGGCCTTGATGGACAGCAGAAATAAAACTAATGTTGAACAGTAAGGTAGAAATGGATTATAAGGAGTTAAGAATTAGGTTTTGTTCCTTTTGCCTTAGTTACCTGTGCAAATAATATTTCAAAAGAGGCTTTCCTGAAGGCAGGGATCTTCCTACTGTGCGTGAGATCAATGGGTCAGAAAATTGATTTACTGGAATATGATTGGCATCTAAAATACTGACCAACAGTTACTGTCAGAGTGCAGCTTCCAGGATAAGCACAAGCAGTGTGAAACTTCTGCTTCCAAGTGAAGATGGAGTCATCCGAGTCCTGTGAAATGGTCGCAGTCAAGAAAGTCTGAAACCTGTTGCCTGTGTGATGCACTTTCAAGCAGGGTGAAGCCTCATGAGGAATCTATCGCTGGTCCCCTCTCAAGTTGGGGCACACAGAAGTCACCTGTGTTGGCTCCACTTCAACCTTCCCTTTCCCAGCAAGTCTTTTTTCAGTCTGCTGGGATAAAGTAGGAAGGTTTGGTAGCTGTCAGAGGATGATGGAGCTCTGTGGGGCATACTTCACGGTTGAGAGTGAGTTTTTAACTGTGGTCAAGCTGGGTTTTTTGTTTTTTGGGGTTTTTTTAGCCTTATTTATCAACTAGATATACAATATTGAGCTTTTTTATTGATCTTTATCAACTCGCTTTATTTATCAACTAGATATATAATAAACTGTGCATATTGAATGTATACAATTTGATGAATTTGGACAAATGCATACACCCATGAAACCATCATCACAAAAAAGGTAATAAACATATCCATGACCTCCAAAACTTTCCCCATGCCGTGTGTGTGTGTGTGTGTGTGTGTGTGTGTGTGTGTGTGTGTTCAAAGCACTTACTATGAGATCTACCTTATTAACAAAATTTTAAGTGCATTCAGTATTGTTGACTTTGGTAGTATCATTGGCTATAGGTGAAATGCTATACAGCAGATCCCTAGAACTAATTCATCTTGCATAACTGAAACTTTATAGAGGTGCCTGAAACAATTAAAAATAGAACTACCATATGATCCAGCAATCCGACTTCTGAACGTATACCCAAAAGAACTGAAATCAGGATCTCAAAGAGATGTCTGCACACCCATGTTCATAGCAGCACTGTTGACAATAGCCAAGACATGGAAATAACTCCACCTGGTTTCCATCCTTTGCTAATTGGGTTAGCCAGTTTGGGGACTGCGGTTACCCAAGCCATATTGCTTGTGACTGGACTGTGTTTGGTGGGGTGCCTCTGAGGCCCAAGGCTCCTCATTGCCAGCTTGGAATAGTGACAGGATCTGAAGCTCCCAGCGTGAGGTGTGTGTGGGCTGGTGCAGGATCTAGGCTGTGTGGGAGGACGTGGGATGATGCCACTTCAAAGTAAAAAGGGATGGCCTCAGTGGCACACGTTTAAATTCGCTGCAGAAAAATAAGCACACAGCAGCTATTTTTAATTTGCCTTAGAACATACGAGAGCCAGCATTGCTCATGGAGCAGAATGTTGGCTTTGGATAGAGGAGATGAAGAGGTTCTGAGCTTCACCGCTCACTTTTTTGCTGAGAGACACTGGGAAAGAGCCCAGGGGAGACAGCAAGCAGCTGAACTGGGCCATTTGTGAGCTGGTACGAGTTCACCTTCAGTGTCGTCATACTCCTTCCATCTCTGAGGACCCCAAGCTTGTTTCCCTACCTGCAGGTCAGCTCCTTCGTATACTACTCCTCCCTCTCTCAGGGTCTGCTCCCAGGCAAAGTTCTGGAAGTTGCTGTCTCAGTCTGGTGTAAAAGACTGATAATAGCTTGCATGTACCTTGGCAGACGTTTTTGTATTTTGGCAAGACTGAATACCTTAATGCCAAGCTGTGCTGCTCCAGTTGGCCTGCCTGGCACATCAGCAAGGAGCATGTCTGTAAGGGGAGGGGCCTTTCCTTACACAGCTGGAACACAGCATGTAGTAGCTGTTTATTCCACCTCTGCAGAGAGTCAGACCTAGTTGACGCTACTTAGAATTAGATTTTTAAAGCTGGAAAGAACCTGGTCGAATTTCCTTCCATTAACGATAAAGAAACAGACCTGGAGGCCTGATGTCACTTCGGTTCAATTCGACAGGTGTTTTCTGAGCACCTACTGTGTGCCAGACACCAGCCTGACATAAGAGAAGCAATGAGTGATACAATATAGCACCTGCCCTCCATCTTCCCACCCTCACGCAGCCAGGCAGGGCAGACGCAGGACCGCATCCTTGCTTCTACGGGCAGGTCCACTAAGAGCGGGCAGACAGACCACCAGTAGGGCCAGCATTGGAAATGATTCTTCAATTTGCTAGAACTATGAAGAATGACTCATACAGCACCCCCAGAAGGGTACCGTCTTTGTCATGTCTCTGAAATCTTGGGAAATAAAGTTAGATCTCAAATGCAGGGATTTGGGACACAAACCCAGGAAGTTCATAACTGTAAGCTTCTCTCAATCCAGTTGATTTCAACAAACATTTGTTGAGTGCTTGTTTGTGCCCATTACTGAGAAGGGTACCAAGAGCACAGAAAATACCTGTCGAATGGCTAACATAAGAAAGTCTCGTGGCAAAATGTGATGTGATTTTCAAACTGCAGCTCTCTGCCCACGAGTGAGTTATGACATCGGCTTAGTGTATAGTAGACACAGCTTAGGGGTAGAGAAAAGGAAATAGAACAGAATAGAAAAAAAAATAAGAGCACATTACACAAATTAAAGGTCTATAGTGTTTCACAAAATATGGTGTGTGTGTGTGTATATATATATAATCGATAACATGTGTGCATATATATGTTTAACAGATTCTTACTGAGGGTTGTGATATAAGAGAAAATTTGAAAGTCATGATTTACAACACATACCAAAGGAAGGGGTGATGCTTCAGACTATGTGCCTGTGGTAGAACCAACTGGAATGTAAGTTAACAGACAGTGTATCAGTTATGGATTGCCAGAGTCATGCTGCATAACACATAACCACAAAACCTCAGTGGCACACAACAGTACTCACTGGTTTTCTCAGGTGCCTGCTCATCAGCTGGAGAATTCTGTTGGCTGTAGCTGGCTGGCTCACACATCTGAAACCCAGCAGGCCATTGGCTGGCCTAAGATGAACTTGGCTGGGAACGGGGGCCCCTTGGCTTGCTCCACGTGTCTCTCCACTTCCAGCAGACGAGCGTGGGCATGTTCTCACGGAGATCAAATGGGCTAGAGGACACACCCATTGTGCATACCTTTTAAAGCCTCTTTGGCATCATGTTTTCTAATTTTCCACTCACCAAAGTCACAAGCCAAGCCCCAAATTATATGGCAAAGAGTGTGGGCCATTTTTTACAGTTTACAACAATGAGCAGGAAGGTTGGATTTGCTCTGATTCATCCTGTCCCCAAACTCTTGGCCTTCCCTTTTTTTTATCTTTATTTGAACATCTGGTGCCTAGAACTCCAGAGGGTATGGCTAGAGCCTTTGTTCCCGTTGCAACTAGCAGGTGGAAAAGTTACAAGTGGACAGCAAGGAGGTGCCCTCAGGAAACCCACTAGAAAGAAGATACAATACAGGACCTGGCAGGGACCTGGCATCTCCTGGCAGGGCAGGGCTGGGTGGAGGGCAGTCAGGAGAGAGGATGTGAGGGAATCTACAGGAGGGAAGTTGACAACTTGGAATATCCCTGTTCTTCCCAATTTTGTGTTCAATTCAAGGAGGGAGTTTCAATCAACTTGTTCCAGGAAGAGGATAAATTAATCCCATTTCTAATGTAGACAAAAACAAGCCTTCTATTCCTGCCACTAATCCGTGATGTGACCTTAGACAAGATACTTCTCCGGGTCTCAGTTTCCCCACTGTAAAGGAAGGGAGATGACTCTATGGGTTGGATGGTGCTTTCCGGCTTCGTCTTCTCTGCCTTCCTCCAATGCCTTGCTCATGGTACAGATGCATTGCTTAAGGCCCACTCCACCATCCAGTGCTCAGGACACAGAGCTAATCCACCTTAACCTTCCCTACTAGGGTGGCCATTGCCTCAACAGCCTTCTCAGCATCCCCCTCCACCAGCTGACTGGTGTACACAGGTAAGATGAGCTCTGCCATGCTTGTTTGGTAAGGCTGGAGGAAGCAACACTTTTTATTTCTAAGCCACTAAGAGGCCATGGAATATACCCGAGCAGCTGGAAAAGTAGCAATATATTCATTTCAGATTAATTTAGAGAAGTGAGCTGGAAAACGCTTGGGCCATGCCTTGCAACAAATTTGGATCCTCTTAAAAGCTTACATAAGCTGTGATATCCTGATGGTGGGAAGTCTTTCATACCCACTGGGGGAAGGGGAAGGATCTGACTCTTTAACGGTCACCGTTACTTTTAACTATTTTAAAAGACGAATAAAGGAAGAACACCTTCAAGTAAAGGCATTTAAGGTTCATTTCTAAGGGACCAGGAACTTGGGTTAGAACAATTTACACTAATTTTTACACTGGATGAGAAGAGAGGTGATAGTGGGTGATAGTGGGCACTAGAGGCTGTCAAGTCCACACTGCTCCCCCTCTGCTCATGCATCTATGTTCTCCCTGGAGGTAGCTGGGGAACCTCAAGCAGAGGCTGGAGAGCTGGGCTTGAGTGACTGGTGAGCAGCGTCGCTCTCCTGTACTGGGAGCCTGGTTCCAGCACTTACTAGCTGTGGGAAGCCAGGCAAGTTCATCAACCTTTCTGTGCCTCAGTTTCCTGATCTATAAAATGGAGACGATAACTGTATTTCTCTTGCAGAGTTGTTGAGAGGATTAATAGAAACGTGCACGTAAAAGACTCAGTGCTTGGCACATAATAACTTCAACAGAGGCTAGATATTAGTGACAGTGCTGTCCAAGCCTGCATTCATTATTTTAAAATTACTTTTCTAATTTTTGGCTCCTAACATGGCTAAAGAGACAACTCTCTTTCAAGTTTCAGCTTGGGGTAGGTTTGAAAGTTCCCAGCGCAATCGCCCCGCCATTTTGCTCTCCTTCCCTTGTTTAAGCAATATCTGGTCTCCATTTTTACACAAGTAGTTTAACAATCTAGATTCACTGACGAGCTCCCTTTAGCCTTCCCTCCTTTCCTCTTCATCAGGACAAGCTGCTGGCGAATCCTCTGAGTTTCAACCCCGGGGAAGCCCCAGATCTTCTGGAGTCACTTTCTCTTTTAGAATCTTAAGACCATTGATTCTATCTGTCTATTTTCTAAAGCTGTAGAGACAGCCACTCAAGAAACAGAATTTCAAAAGGATACTATATTCGATGAATTAGTCAATTCCCTTGTGGTAGACGTGAAATTATCCCTAAACCACCCCAAGAGAGGAGACTCTTACAGTGACGGGCAAGGAGATGCGGCGTTGTAACAATAGGAGAGCTCATTTGCAATGCAAATGAGCAACCAGCAGGCAAATGAACCCTTATGGGAAAACCACTCTAATCATAAAACCCACTTGCTTTGGGGAAACTGCAATGTAAGGACAAGCAGAATCATAGCTCCGTGAATTCCCTCTAATATAGGATATTAGGGAATTATCCGGGTAGTTTTCTATGAAATTGTATTTGAATGAAACAAAAGGCATTGCTGGGCAGTAGATAATACCTTTAAAAATTGAATCCACAACTGCAGACTAAATTATTTATGGTTGTCACTATAGCTGTGATAGTTTGGATATGAAATAGTCAGGCTTCTCCCTCTGTTTTTATTTGTAGGAAAACAAGTCATTCAAGCTTTTTAGTGATACAATGTGACTTGCTGTCGATGGCAGTTACGAATTTCCAAGCCCTGCCAAGCACAGGAGTACCCAGAAGGGACATATGTTTTCTCTGCTTTGTGTTCCAAATTTGCCTTAAAAACATGCAATTATGTGAAGGCCTGATTTATATTTTCAAGGAAAAGCACAATAATGGCCCTGTTTTCTAGCTGTGTTTCTCCAAAACGTATTTATATTGCTGCCTTTAAAAAAGAAGTTGGCTAATGATCACTGGATTTTTGCTTTCCTTCGTGACATATGAAAATTTGATGGGGTCTGTGAGATTTAAGAACTGTTTTCTTAAGTGCAAAGGAAATTTAGTTAACATAGTGTTGTGCCGAGAGCCTGACAAATCTTCTGTAGTTACCTTTCATCCATTTCCTTATTTTTGTGGAGAGTGGAAGAAGGGAGGCAGGAAGTGAGAGAAGATGTGGCCAGGAGGCAGTAATGGTAGCATGACCCCAGAGGACAGACAGCAAACCTCGGCCGGCTCCAAAGGCGTGACAGATGTAGGTGTGTCATGATTGTTTGGTGGTGGAGGTGGGGTGAGGTGGGATATTTGTTGGGGATGGCTCTGAGGAGAATTTGTGAAGGGAAAAAGGCTTTTTGGTTGCATTTTATGCTTAAATGAAAATTACTGCAAAGCCCTTTATAAATTATATAATTGTACTCCCTTTAGATTTCATGCCCTTCATTGCTATTATTAATGATGGCTGTCACTCCACTCTCTCAGCAGCATTTCCAGGAAATGTACTGAGAGAAGATGAGTTAGTCTCTTTCTGGATTGGGGAGCCCCCTCCTGGGAGGTAGGGCAATTTTTGTTGTTGTTTTTTCTTTTTCAGTGATGAAGGTAGAGAAAGGCAAAAGGACAATTCCACACAAAATGGTAGTTAGTGGACAGGCAATCCATCGCAGTAAAAATTTCAGGAAGTATTGAAGCTAAGACAAAAAAAATTCAGGTACAGTGGAAAAAATGAAAGTTTGTGGTAGGGATATATAGGCAATATATTTTGATTCCTTTGTACAAATCTACAAAACAAATGTGTTTTATGTAACTTATGGGCTAATAAAGTATTTCTATCTGATATATAGAATTGTAAGGGCTCAGAAAATGCAATGTGAAAACTGTGACAGCAGCATGTCTTTCCTATAATTTTCTAACCTTAAGAGAAATCATTTTCTTTTTTTTTCTTTTTTTTTTCTTTTTTTTTTCTTTTTTTTGAGACGGAGTCTCGCTCTGTCGCCCAGGCTGGAGTGCAGTGGCCGGATCTCGGCTCACTGCAAGCTCCGCCTCCCAGGTTCACGCCATTCTCCTGCCTCAGCCTCCCGAGTAGCTGGGACTACAGGCGCCGCCACCTCGCCCAGCTAGTTTTTTGTATTTTTTAGTAGAGACGGGGTTTCACCGTGTTAGCCAGGATGGTCTCGATCTCCTGACCTCGTGATCCACCCGTCTCGGCCTCCCAAAGTAAGAGAAATAATTTTCAAATCCTTAAAAAGTTGTTTCACCTTCTGGATTTCACATCTAGAACTCAGGAGGAGAAGTCATCTAGGTGTTCTTAGAGACAGGATCTTTTTATTAAAGCTCAGACCCAAATATGTTTTTCTCATGTGTTGTGTGTGAGCCCAGTAAACTCTTATCTGCTGTTCTGGATCCTAGAGAAGGCTTTGGCTAAAGAACACTTTGAATTAACTCAGTGGTAATGTCTTTTGTCTGATAAGGGAAATGGCTCTCAGTTTGATGAAATATCTTTTGCATGTGTTTAAATACTGGTAAGACCTTTCTCCCAGTTAACTTTTGAAATTACCTCCTGGGTTTGGATCTTGCCAGAAGAGCCCTACAAAGAATTTTCAAGTAGAAACTTCAGGCTACATGTGTCTTCTCCACTCTAGAGCTGGGTCCTTGGTTTTGTTCCTTGATGAAAAGTAATTGTGAGATCATTCAAGTCACAATTTGAAAGATGCTTTAATTTTATAAAATGGCGGATCTCTCAATAGCCTTGGTGTCAGTCTGCGTTTTACAGGAAGGGCCACCAGCTTGGAGACTGGTACACAGAGATTTCAGGAGATGATCCTATTGGGAGAAAAGCCAATTTCCTCCTTTACTATTTGCCTCAGGCCTCATGAGACAGTGTAACAACATCAGAGCCTGACTCGGCTGTACTCACTCGTGATACTCATTCTAAGCCAGATGTTTGGGGATTTTCATTTATAAAAGGCAAATTGGTGAGACAGTAGCTAAGAGACCGAAGGTGAGGAGGAGATATTCTCTGGTGATGTTTACTGACTAAAAGAGATCCAGTTTCACTAACACCAGAGTACCTCCGTCCAATGGCCGCAGCTTCAGAAAATTTACCCCAGAAAAAGAGATGGCAGGTCAATTCCCCCAAGGCCTCCTCCTGGCTCAGCATGGGTGAGAGATGGGCTGGGGAGCACAGGATGTGGCAGAGGCAGCTCTAACACACAGGACCCCTGACAGGGGACAGAGTCTTTCAAATCTGACACAGTAAAATATTTGGAGACTCCCTTTTCTCTTTCAGTCTAGTTCCTGATCCTTTTTTTGAGGGGGTGTGGAGGCTTCCTCTTTTCTTTCTCAAGTCAAAGCCTATCCAACCTCCCTCTCCTCCCACTACCTCTCCACCTCCTCCTTCCATCCACCCAGTAAAGCCAACCCTACCCTAGAATTTGGGGTTGTGGAATCAATTGAATTGGCATAGAGACTCACAACAGTGAGGGCTGGAATATCCAAAGTTACCTGGAGGCTCAGCTTGTCTCACTGGCCTCATAAAGAGAGAAATTATGGGTTTCCAGAAATTGTATTTTATAGCTATTACTATTAGCATTATACATTTTTAATTTATTTTCATTTTGTTTTGATAAGATAATATCAAATGACCCTTGAAGAGTTACAAAACTTAAATGCACCCTTTCAGGTAGGAATTGGCCAGGTGAACTTTCAAAATATTCATCTGGGTAATTTGATTTTCTTTTTGAAGATTGATTTTTCAGTGAAAATCCTTTTAATTCTATAAAATAGCAATGAAGATTAAATTCTTTTTAAATTGTCACTTCTTAATGGAATTAGAAACAAATTGTGAATGCATCAGAGAAATGAACAAAAGAGATACATGTTAGAAACTGACAGAGTTTAGGTAAGTCTAATTAGACATTCAATTCTTTGGACTTTGGCTCCTAGACTAAAGAAAATGCAGCTTATGTTCATAGCTAATTATTCTTTTTTGCTTTCAGGAGTATGAAAAGAGAGGAAGACAGCTGCTGGATCTGGAAACTTTCAAATGCATAATGAAACAGAGTATGAGGTCACAGAATAAAGTAAATGGGTTTTATAAACGTTGGATCATTAAAACCACAGTTAAAACTTTAACCACATGAACCAATTAGGCCAGATCATCTATCTGTAAGATCACTCTCAGCTCTGAACTGTAATTTCTACTTAAAACCCATCTGATTTACTGAACAGTTTACATGGGAAAATATATTTAAATTACTTAGTACACTAGACCAACAAGATATTTACAGACTTTTCTTAAAAAGGAGAAAAGGGGCCGGGCGCAGTGGCTCAAGCCTGTAATCCCAGCACTTTGGGAGGCCGAGGCGGGCGGATCACAAGGTCAGGAAGTCGAGACCATCCTGGCTAACACGGTGAAACCCCGTCTCTACTAAAAAATACAAAATCTAGCTGGGCGAGGTGGCGGGCGCCTGTAGTCCCAGCTACTCTGGGGCTGAGGCAGGAGAATGGCATGAACCCGGGAGGCGGAGCTTGCAGTGAGCTGAGATCTGGCCAGTGCACTCCAGCTTGGGTGACAGAGCGAGACTCCGTCTCAAAAAAAAAGGAGAAAAGGCCGGGCACAGTAGCTCACGCCTGTAATCCCAGCACTTTGGGAGGCTGAGGCGGGCAGATCATGTGCAGTCAGGAATTCGAGACCAGCCTGACCAACATAGAGAAACCCTGTCTCTACTAAAAATACAGAATTAGCTGGGAGTGGTGGCCCTGACCTGTAATCTCAAGAACTAACTCGGAAGAGGCTGAGCAGGACAGAATCGGCGTCTGAAACCCAGGAGGCGGGAGGTTGCAGGGACTGAAGGGCCAGAGATTGAGCCATGCACTCCAGACTTGGGACAACAGAAAGCTTGAACTCCGTCTCAAAAAAAAAGGGGGGGGGGACAACTTTTATTACATCACTGTTTATATGCTATTTTTGTCCGAGAGTTTGGGCAGTTTGTTTGGGCATTTCCCTTACCCCAATCTGCTGGAATGTGGGATTTTAAACTTTTTCTCTGTCACCTTGGTTAACCTAGAATATGAAATCTTAATGAATAAGGTTGTACCCATATCATAAAATAAAATACATATCATAAAAGAACAAGCTGTTTAAGCTTTATTTGTTAAGGTTTCATGATTATGTCTTAAATTATAGGAAAAAAGTATTCAAGGTAAATCTCTATGATCTCGTTCCTGGAGTTTGAACAAAAACACACTCTTGTCAGACTGTAGGCTGGTGAAGTCCCCAGGTGCCCTTTTCAAGGGCAGAGCCCCAGATTCCATGGCTACAGTGGGAGTTTAGGTGTGCTTAGCATTTCACCTGCCATGGGACGGAAATGTTAAATAACACATATTTTTAAAAAGTGCCCCTTCCTGTCTTAATCTATTCAGGCCGCTATAACAAAACACCTTAGACTTGGTGGCTTATAAACAATAAACATTTGTTTCTTAACAGTTCTGGAGGCTGGAAAGTCCGAGATGAAGGCAGATTCACTGTCTGCTGAGGGCCTGCTTCCTCGCTTCCGGGCAGCACCGTCTCACAGTGTGCTCACGTGGTGAGGGGTGAGGGGTCTCTCTGGGTCCTCTTTTTATAAGGCCACTAATCGCATTCATGAGGGATCTGCCCTCATGACCTAATCACCTCCCAAAGGCCCCACCTCCCAGTATCATCATATTGGGAGGTAGGATTCCAACATGTGAATTTTGGGAGAACACAAACATTCAGACCACAGCACCTTCATTTGTGTGAAATGAAACAAACTTCCTGATAGGAAGAGAGAGGAGCATCTTATTTAAACAGATAAATTATTCAGTGTTTTAGCAATATCCCAGATATTTTAAACCAAAGTAGTGTCATTACCTATACTTTTAGAATGCCTGCCTGCCTAGTCATCCACCCATTCCTTTATTCCTTCTGTCCTCCCCTCCCTCCCTCCCTCCCTCCCTTCCTTCCTTCCTTCCTTCCTTCCTTCTTTCACTCCTTCCTTCCTTCCCTCCTTCTTTCAATACATATTTACTGTGGGAGGCTTTGTCTTAACCCCCATGGTGCAGTCAGTCATGGTCTATGTCCTGGGGAAGTTATGGTCTGTGTCCTGGGGAAGATCAGAACTGCGGTAGAATTAAACCTGGGTGCAGTGGGAGCACCCAACCCAGACCAAGGAGTCAGGGAGCCTCCTGTAAGGTGAACCTTGGGCTGAGTTTTGAGGGATGAAGGGGATCGCCCCATAAAGGAGGGAGAGAGAAGCAAGGCCTCCTAGGCAGAGGGAGCAGCATGTGCAAAAGCACAGAGGCAAGAGTCCGCATGCTGCCTGGTACACACATCCAGTGGAGCATGTGCGAGGAGAGGCAGTGGGGGACCAGGACAGGCAATACATTATCTGGGGCCATTTTCGCTCAGCAAAATGTTACCCAGTACATCACTGAGGAGCCATGAGACCATTTCTCTCTTCACTTATGTATCAAACAGTCATTGACTTCCAACTGTGTGTCCACGTTGCTTTAGGGTCTTTATATATTTTATTTCATAGTCTTCAGAATATCATAAGAGCCCCCATCAAAAGAATTCTTATCCCTATTTCACAGCTGAAAAGAATGAGGTTTAAATAATCTCAGTAACTTGCTTGAAACCCCTCAGCTACTAAGGAATAGATTTGAGATTGAAACTCTAGTCTGTCTCTAAAGCTCATTATATCAGTTAGGATTGGCTTTAACTACAGGTGACAGAATATACACAACCTCAAAGGCCTAAGTGAGGCAGAAGCTTTTTCCTCTCTCATGTAGGAAGTTGGGAGTCAAGTGGCTTCATGAAACTTTCAGGGACCAGACCCCTTCTATTCTGTGGTTCTGCCATCCTCAGCCTGTGCGTTCCTCCTCATGGCCCAATGTGACTGCTCAGACTCCAGACAACATGCTCTCATTCCAGTAAACAGGAAGGGAGGCGTGTCAAGGAAAGACTCACCCCTTCCCTTAACAGACAACTCCCAGAAGCTGCCCATGACACTTGCATTTGCAACTTTTTAGTCAGAAATTAATCATGTGTCATATCTAGCTGCAAAGGAAGCAGGTAAATGTGGTCTTTGTTCATTTCTTTTCCACTATTCTAGGGTTTTGTATTCTAGTACCTGCTAAGAACCAGAAAGTATCTCCTTTGCTCTTTCTATGTGATGCTGACTTACTTCATCAAAATTCAGTGCCAAGAAGGGGAAGGAGTGCTAAAGCATACATTCAGGCAGGGCACGATGTGTAGGATGTTTCAGATGTAGGTGGCATCTAGAGGAACAGTGGTCGCAGCCCAGAAGCATACCAAGCCCTGTGGCTTCCTTGCGAAGCCAAGAGGGTGTCCTAACTTTCCTAGAAATACTGTACTTAGATGCTCCTCCTTTTAAACTGATAGTGGTCTGCAGTTACCCATATAGAACTTATCATTTTCTATTACATGGTTGGTTTGCTTGTCTGTGACCCTACTAGATAGTGAATGCCACAAAAGCGCATCTTTCAGCTCTGAAGCCTCAGCATCTGGCACAGGGTTTGACCTACCATTGGTGCTCAGTCTGAGTGTCTCCAGTGACTGAATCACTGTGTGGAGGCAGAGTTCAGTGTCCCTGGGTGTCTCACTGAGAATCATACCCTTTCATGCAGAAGCACGTGCTCCTCCTCAGCTCTGGGCTGGAAGGAGGAGGCTGGGTCTCTCTGGGCACAGCCCACAGTGCTGCAGGGCCAACAAGAGCCCATCTGATGGCCCATAGCCTCACCATGCAGCTCACAACACCACATGGCCCTTCCCTGCTGCCATCCTGTCTGGAACCTCAGAGTGCCCAGGGGGACACACAGCTCCCCCAGGCTTGGCTCCACAGTCACAGAGGTGATCTTGGGGGCAGCCTGAGCCCAGTGTGTAAATGCTGCTCCTCCTGGTTTTTTCTGCTTTCTGTTCCATCTCTGACCCTAGGCACTTGTTGAAGCCATACCTCTGGGTGTTTTGGTTTGTTTGTACATTTATTCCAAAAATATGTGTTAAATATTGTGTGCATGGTATTGTCTAGTGGTCATGGTGAAGTTTGGCACCGTCAGCCCACCCCAGGAATGTGACATGTCTCCACTGGAGCATGACTTAGAAGGAACTGGTGCTGAGCTTGGTTGCACAGCTAGCGTCTTTCTTCATGGCCCTTACACTGGCCCCGGGTGTTGACTCACCACAACGCAATGCCCCGGTGTGTTGGACACTACGCATCACCTCATATTCTCCAATTCACTGTCATTACTGCTCAAAGGCAGACACCCTGGGATATATGAGAAAACCAACACCTTACTTCCCAACACAGACATGTAACACAACCATCTCTGTTGAAGCTGCCTTCTACATACGTTCATGAAATTATAGATCTTGGGGCTTGAAAGGACCTTAGAGTTTTCTTAAAGTTTAACCCCTTCGGTTCTCAAATTCTCTTTTCTGCTAAGCTATGAGCCAGCATGTGCTTGAATGCATTCAGGTAAAAAGAACTCAATACCTTATAGAGCAGCCCATTTTAAGGTTGGAAAGCTCTGACCTTAGATATTTTTTTCTCCTCTATGAGCTCAAATTAGTCTTATTGACATTCTACCCTTTAGCCCAATTTCTATACTTTTCAGCCACTGTATTAGTTATTTGTTGCTCCATAATAAATTATCAAAAACTTAGTAGCTTAAAACAATACACTGTTTTTTGTTTTTTGTTTTTTGTTTTTGAGACAGTCTTTCACTCTTGTTGCCCAGGCTGGAGTATAATGGTGCAATCTCAGCTCACTGTAACCTCTACCTCCTGGGTTCAAGCAATTCTCCTGCCTCAGCCTCCCAAGTAGCTGGGATTACAGGCATGCGCTACCACGTCCAGCTAATTGTTTGTATTTAGTAGAGATGAGATTTCACCATGTTGGTCAGGCTGGTCTCAAACTCCTGACCTCAAGTGATCCAACTGCCTCGTGTCTCATTGTGTTTGTAAATGAGGAATCTAGGCATGGCTTAGCTGGGTCCTCAGAGGGGAGACCCTCAGCTGGGTCTCACCAGGTTGGGGGCCTCATTTGAAAGCTTACCTGGGGAAGGATCTGCTTCCAAGCTCATGTGACTGTTGCCAGGATTCAGTTCCTTGCAGGTTGTTAGACTAACGGTCTCAATTCCTTGCTAGCTGTTGGCCATAGGCTGCCCTTAGTTCTTTACCATGTAGGCTTCATTATAGGGCAACTAACAGTATGGCAGCCAGCTTCACCAGAGCCAGCAAGGGAGCGAGTCTGCTGGGAAGACAAATTATGATCTCATGTAATGTCATCACAGAAGTGATATCTCCTCAACGTTGAGGTATTCTATTGGCGCCAAGAAAGTTACTTAGAGCATGAGAATAATACAGGCCATGAATATCAGGAGGCAGGGATCACTGGGTTCATCTAATGGTCTGCCTGTATAGCCACCCAGAAAAAAGTCTCTCTCTCCTACAGAATGATCCTGCTAATATTTGAAAATAATTCTCATGACTTACACGTCTTTTTGTCTCAGTTTACACCCAAGTGAGTATCCTCACAATCCTTGTCCTTTGAACTTGGTTTGCTGTTTAACTCAAAATGAGACCCCTAAACAGAGACTAGTGTTTCGTCAGGAACTGACCAGGGCGGAGGGGGACTTCCTGGAAGCATGAACACTGAGGAACCCACAGCTTCTTCTGCTAATTAGGGCTTGATTTAAAAAATAAAAGGTCTAGGAGCCCAGGTCTCTCACTGGAGAAGGGCTTTGGTGTCTGCACTGAATTTCAATTAACCGTCCTATTAATGTTCTGGAGTTCCAGAGATCTTTGAGTATTATGCATTTTTGAATGTGAAATTTATATGAAGTTTTCCTCCTCCTTCTGTATCCCTTTCCCCAGCAATCTAGTAATTTCTATAAACAGATTTGGGTTTTTTTTCTCTCTAGAGTATTAACAAATAGAATAACTTCTCATGAAAACAGACTGTGAAGCAGTGGGCAGAATTCAGTGGAGTAAGCTGGGTTTTTTTGTGAATCAGATTTGGAGTTCCAGGGAATTTGCACAATGTATTTATTTCCAAGCCCACTCCTTTCTGGAGTACCCTTTGACCCTCAGTACCTTTGGCCAACCTGAAGTTGAACCAAGGGGACGTGCTTGCTCACAATCTTCAAATTCTTGCCATGTCTGGCTATACATGGAGTAGTTCAACTAGGAATTTCGGTAACTAAGGCAAGTTCCTAGAAGGGTATCCTAAAACTAAGGATTGAAGGGTGCATCCACGACTTCACCCCAAAGCAAGAACACACCAGTGAGCAAGAAACACCATGGGCAGCGGCATCTGGTGATAATCAGATGAGTGTTTGGAACGGGGATGCCACAGAATAAATTCTCAGCAAATTTGATCATCATCATGATTCATATTTCCAAATTTGGGATGTATAATAACGAGAGGCTAAGAAGGCTACTTTTAACATTCTTCATCGCCATGTCCGCCAGTGTTCTTCCATTATCCTAGAATGAATTAAGTTTTAAAATGACAAGTTGAGCAGTAAGACAGCTCTCTATTCAGGCTGGGCATCCTGGCTCACGCCTGTAATCCCAGCACTTTGGGAGGCCGAGGTGGGCAGATCACTTGAGGTCAGGAGTTCAAGACCAGCCTGGCCAATGTGGTGAAACCACATCCCTACTAAACATACAAAAATTAGCCGGGCATTTTGGCATGCGCCTGCAGTCCCAGCGACTCCGGAGGCCGAGGCAGGAGAATTGGTTGAATCCGGGAGGCGGAGGCTGCAGGGAGCAGAGATCGTGCCACTGCACTCCAGCCTGGGCGACAGAGCAAGACTCCGTCCAAAAACAACAACAAAAACACCTCTCTATTCAGACTTTTGGCCAATTTCCCCACCAAATTAAATACAAGTAGTCTCATTGTCATTTGATTTGAAAAGGAACGTTCAGGATTCCAGGGAAAAGAAGGGAAGCTTCTAATGAAGTCAGGCTTTGGGGGAACATGGAGAGAAAACGTAGATTTCCCCAGCCCCAAGTATCCCCGACCCCTTCACTCTGACCACAGAGTTTTTCCTGCAGGTGTACTGCTAAGATTCGAAATGAGGCAACTTCCGGGTGGGTAGGACTGCGGAGTGTCACACCAATGGGGACTTATGTCTCTGGCCAGCCACTTACTAGTTACGATTGTAGCCAAGTTATTTAACCTCTCTAAGCTTAAGTTTCCCAGTTTGTAAAATGGGGTGAACAATAGAACCTATCTCCCACAGTTATCTTGAGAATTGAGAGGAAGATCTGTGTTGCATGGAACATGGTACACTCTCAATAACAACCATCACCATCATCATCATCCTCTTTAGAGAAAGAAACTGCAGCAGAAGCAAGCCCAGCAGCTGGGTAACAGACTTCTGGGCTCGGCTCAACAGGCACACCCCAGCTATTACCCCCCAAGATTTTGGCAGCCGCGTTTATGTGCTAATAATGATGTTATGTCCAACAAAGGAATTATCCATGCCCAGATGGTAAGGAGAATTTTTGAAAGCCAGAAAGACAGTGGACGTTTCATGAATTGTCCTTTATCCTCCAGGGTAGCTTCCGCACGTATCTGCAGCTAGAGTATTTGGAGCGAGCTAATGCTTTGGCCCGACAGAAAGAGGTTTCCTCCCTGCTGCCTGCTGCGCTGCGGAGGCTGTCATATGGGGGTCCCGTGCTGCGCATCCTCTCTATGCCTGACGACACCTTAATCATGATCAGAGAAGATGGAGCTATTTATTTCTGGTCCCTGCAGCTGAAGTTGAAAAGAAGAAAGCGGGTCTTTGTATGTGATTTTCATTTGATAAGGATGCTGAGTGCTACAGTTTGATTTTATTTGCTATTTTAAACTGCTTCTTAAGTGGTGTGATTACATAAATTGTGTCCTTGAATATAATATATTCATGCTGGATTTTGCTAGTCTGTAGAATGCAAATAAAATATGATCTCTCTATGTAGTGCAAGATAAAGCTTCATTTTGCTTCTAAAATCAGATGGAATGATGAATTACATGTGATTCCATCATGTGATTTATTGTATGTCTTAATGAATGACAGACAGAAAAGACTCTTCCCTTCCTGTCCCCAGTTAACGGTTATATCAGTTTAGGTAGCTATGTTAGGGCTTCTCTTCACAGAACTTACTGAATGACAGAATCAGAAATTCAAAAGACAAAAAGCACTGGGGACATATGCTTAGGAATGACAATGCCTGACCCATTCCAGGATATGTTCTATTTTTAAAGCCGTTCTTTTATTATCTTAACAAATATTTGAGCCTCTGTCACAGACCAGGCATTGTGCTGGGTGCTGGGAATACATAAACCCAGTCTCTGCCCTCAGGAAATGTATAGTCTATCCCAGATATTACAGCTGCCCCAAAGCCCTTGGGATGCAGAACATGCCCTCCCTAGAGAGAGACAGAGAATAAAGTTGACTCTCCAAATCTATGAAACAATTTTTTCCACTTGAAAGAGAAAATAAAGAAAATTATATTATGTTACACATGCATCCTACAGGCAAGAATGGCTTGAGACAACTGAAAATGTCTGATCATTAAAAAGGCATATGCTTGTTCATTTCCACCCTTCAACCCTTTAGGACAAGGCCAGCAGCCAGAACCCCAGGTGGATGACAGATGTCATCAGCATGCTATACTGCAATAAACTGATCACTGGGACCAGATGAGAGATGCTGCTCTTCAACCCAGAAATGAACAATTGGCCAAGAGTGGTGGCTCACGCCTGTAATCCCAGCACTTTGGGAAGCCAAGGTAGGCAAATCATTTGAGCTCAGGAGTTTGAGACCAGCCTGGGCAACATGGTGAAACCCCGTACCTACCAAAAATACAAAAAAATTACGCAATGTGGTGGTGCACACCTGTGGTCCCAGCTACCTGGAGGTTGGGAGCTGAGGCAGGAGAATTGCTTGAACCCAGGAGGCAGAGGTTGCAGTGAGGCGGGACTGCGCCACTGCACTCCAGCCTGGGCGACAGAGCGAGACTCCTCAAATAAAAAGTAAAATTAAAAAAAGAGAAGTGAACAATCACTGTGTTATGGAATCCATTTTCATGTATGAATGCACACAAACAGATACATGTTTGTGGTATGAAGCTAAAGTTAGGAGACCCTTTTCAGAAAACACTAAAACTCATGTATCAGTCGAAGCTACCATGCCAGGTTATCACTTCAGCCTAGTGCAGTGATGTTGCCAATGCCCCCAGCACAGACCGAGGTTTTCTTTTGGGGAATACTTCTGGGGCCAAGGTATGGGTCAGATTAGAAAAACATTCGCCTTGGTACTTTTTAGTACACCTTATTTTATATTCAACATAGTTTTCCTATTTTATTAGCCACAAAATTTTGTCTGTAGTGCTCTGAACTGATCCAAAAAATAAAATCCTCAGTAGAAAGATGATCACACTCACGGCTGAAGCACCTCAGAAGAGCGAGTCTCAGGCTGGGAATGGAGGCCCCGAGGTTTTAATCAATGGCAACATCATGGAAACGAACAGGCAGGGTCCTGGGCGCTGCC
Organism: Rhinopithecus bieti; assembly: GCF_001698545.2. Classification (NCBI taxonomy): domain Eukaryota; kingdom Metazoa; phylum Chordata; class Mammalia; order Primates; family Cercopithecidae; genus Rhinopithecus; species Rhinopithecus bieti. Next base: position 1,324,096 of record NW_016837762.1, on the reverse strand, counting down.
TGACTCTTCTCAGTAACAGGCCAGGTCAAAGGCGATGTGGCTTGGTGGGAAGAAAATTTGGAAAATGTCAAATCAACGTTGAAGCAAAAGCAATTTCTAGGCCATTGACCACTGCCCACAAAATAATAATAATAATTTTTTTTTAAAGAGCAATTTCAACACCGTAGGAGGATGAGTTATGAGTGAGTGGGTCCAGGCTGAAAAATGAGGCCATTTAGTGCTGGAGTCTGGGGGGGGCTTGGCTATGAGAAGGGAGAGTGATTGAGGTTCTCACAGCACTGCCCACTAGGACACCCCTCGGACTCCTTGGAAGCTCAACTTCTTGCAAGGGTTTTCTCCTCTCCACCTTGTCTCTTCCAGAAGTCACCAATTCCCTAGGATTTAACCACTTGAATGAAAAGTTAAATACAACCTCAAACCATCTAGGCTATTAAATATAATTAATGTTAGTGTTACTATCATATGTATACATTTATTAATATATTTAAATCATTAACATGTATTTATCAAAATAGAAATATAATTAACATAATAAATATTAACTATTCTAAAAGCAACAAATTTAGATTTATACATTCAGTCCAGTTTGATTTTTTAAAGTACATTCAATGACTTTATCATGTGTTTTAAGCATACGGAAGTTCGGAGATTGGAGCAGGAGCTTATAGAGGCTCTCTGAACTGACAAACCAGAAGTTGAGGCAGGGCATATGCCATTGGGAAGCAGGGAACCACTTTTGAACTGCAGGACAGGTAGAAAGAATGTGAAAAAAAGCCATTTAGCACTGAGACAAAGGCAAGGCCTGTGGACTTGAGAGTGCCTGTGTGAACAAGTCAAAGCAGTGAGTTGTTTTTCTCACACCCACAAAATTATTCTTTTCATCAGCTCCAAGATAGACAAGCTATCATAGGAGGAAAGGGATCTGCGCTGCAGCTTAGGAAGAGGGGAATTAGGGAGGCACCAAGTGAACCCTTTAGTGTAAAGAAAGAGGCCTTCACCCCTCCGCTTTGCAGAGCTAACCCTTTTCATATTATCAACATCAAACAGCAACTCACATTCTGAGCACTCCGCAAACCCCAGATACTGGACTGATCCCTTTCTCCCACATCATCTCATTTAATCCTCACCACTCTCCTATAAGGCAGGGACTGCTATGATCCCATTTCACAGATGAGGGCACTGAGTGCTTAGCTGGGATCTGAATACGCCTCTGCTGGAAGCCAGAGCTCAGGTGGTTGAAATTTGTGTTAGCCTCCTGGTGGAGAAGGACCCGCCCCGTGGGCAGATTTAGAACCAGGCCAAATAAATGTTCCCAAATGGGGACAGCTGGGAAGGAGGCCTCAAGCTCCACCCTACTAGGTCATTGTTGGGTGCCTCTGTTTTGTGGGATTTGTGGAATATAAAATATTTCTACAGAGGTGAAGTGGGAAGCTTAAAGTCTACTCCAAGTGTGCTTGATTTGTAAACAGGAACCGTGAAACCCAGCTGTAGGAGCTCTCTAACGTAGAGCCCTACTGTCAGCTTGGTGGCCTGGAAGCTGTGCCTATGGTGCTGGACTGCTGGCAAGGAAAGTAGTCACAGGGCCAGGAGGCTTGGCTGTAGACGGCTGCCCCTGGACATTAGAACCTGGCCTCCTCTCTCCTGAGGCAGCTGTGTTCAATCAGTAAATGACAGGGTTCCAGGCAGCCTGTCACAACCATGGCACAGCTCCCTCTTTGCACCCAGCAAAGAGGGAGCTTCCTGCGTCTAGCAAGGACACGGAAACCAGGGAGGTGAAATTATTTTTAGAGTCATGTGGTTACAAATTAATTTCTGTTTTAAATGAGACTGGATTCATTTCCTGAAATTCAACCGTGATCACATTACTCTGCTTCTTAATAGTTACCAGTTCCTTCTCCAACACAGCAACATCCAAACCCTTCTGAGGCAACCACATCCCTTCTGCCTTTCCAGCCTTTGCCTTGCTGTGTCTTGAGGCTGGGGAGGCATTAACCTAACTGAACAGGGAACCCTCAATGCGTCAAACACTGTTGCCTCCATACTGTTCCCTGTGCTGCCCCTTACCCCAGCCCTCCGTCCAACGACATTTGTTGAGCACTCACTATGCCCTGATGTTGTTGAGCATGGAGATGCACAAGTGAATAAGACCTGGTTCCTAACGAGCCATAAGTCTCATAGAGCAGGTGGTCCTGCTACAATCCTACCATTCTTTCCAGCTCACACGTCATTGTGAAGATTGCCTAGAATGTCCATCATAAGCAGAAGTGAGTGTCCTCAGGAGGTTCCTCAGCCTTGAGCTGTGGCCACCAGTGTGCAGGTCCTTAGTCATTTGTGGGTGACACCAGGTGCTTAAGATTTGCTGTCTACTCTCTGGTACCTACATATCAACTGGTGCATGGTAGGTGCTCAGGAAACGTTTGTGGATTCACCAAGTCAGAAATTCTTCTTTAAGTGGACAAAGAGAAGGTCCAGGCTCATTTTGCCTTTCCTTTCCCTCTCCTCCTCCTCCTGCTCCGGATGAGATAGAAATCTCTTTCAGCTGCTCAACAATTGCAACAAAATAGGTCTCTCATTCATCTCTCTCCTATCAATCATTTCGTATATTGAGAAATATAGAAAAAAGTTAATGGATTTAGAAGGAAATGATTGAAAAGCAAAACTGTCACTGAGTGGGTTCTTGCAGAACAAAAGCCCAGGAGACACAAGCCAGGTTCAGCTGCCCTGCCCTGCCCTAGAGCACCTTTCACATAAGACAAGAAGGCCCTGTCCCCTCTGGCGTGCAGCTCCTGCCCTATGGGACCCCGCATTCCTCCCCAGCCCATCCAAAACCCCGATTCCTATCCAGAGGGCAGTACCCACTCGCACCCCATGACAAAGGTTGGAGGTGGTGCTGCAGCTTCCCCATGCCCTGATGGGGCCCAGGCTCCCAGCCCCTCTGCACTTTGCATCTACCCCATAAGCACCCTCATACGACCCCAGCATCCAGCATCAGGGCATCTGGGCTCCTCCTAGTGCAGCCCCGGGCTCTGGAGAGGGCAGGACAGAGTGGTGGACTCATGCAGGCTCCAAAGCCTGAGGGGTCTGGCTCCCTTCTCAGCCTTCTTACTCATCTCTGGGGACCTGAGCAAGTCATGTCTTCATTCTCAATCTCAGGTGTCTCACTTGCAAAACAGAGCTTATACAACTGGCCTCCCGGAGCTGTGGTTGAGATGAAATGCATGCTGTAGATAAGGCCCCTAACACAGCACCCAATAGCAGGAACTCCACATGCTGGACACCCTTTCCTTTTCTAATCCTAATGTGCTGCAAATGGCAGGAACCATGCTTGATGGCCCCTGGGGCTTCTGTCCCCACATCTGGCCCTCAAAGCCAGTGAGACCCCTCGCCTTCCAATCCTCTCCTGACTTGGGAGCCCCAGCTACTCCAGGTTCACTCAGATCCTGTCTCACTCAGCTTTTTCCAGTCTCAGGGCCTTGGCACATGCTGTGCCTCTGTCTGAGACATTACGCCAGCCTTTCCTTTCAGATCTTGATTGAAACTTCCCCTCCTCTGACCATCCTTTCCTAAATGCCTCATCTAACTATATCCCCATGACCCTATTCCTTTCCTTATTGCGTGTAGCATAGGCCATGAGTATAGATGGTGAATTGTCTATTGGAGGTCCCGTTCACTACACAGTGGGGGCAGGAACCACATCTGCTTTCTTCCCCACTGTAAGCCTAGACAGTGCATGGCACATAATAGCTGTTCAGTATTTTCTTAAATAACTAAACAAGCAAAGGCTTAGACTATGAAGTCAAAGCTCACTTGGAGTCCCAGGAAGTTGTCCGAATGCTTTGTGCCTCAGCTTCCTTGTCTGTGAAACTGGTAGAATAAAAACAGTATTCACCTCCCGCACTGTTGGGAGGCGTTCTTGTGATAGCCGCTTCCTGGCATGCAGAAGGTGCTTTACACATGCTGGTTTGCATTATCATCACGATTACACGGACTCCTGACCAGGTGGGCCTGGATGGACAGCATTCCAAATTCATACGGGTCTAGGGATGCCGTGGACCCAGGCAGTCATGAGGACCCTATTCTGCCCCCTCAACTCCTGGGGCTTGGAGCTGTGTGTGTGCCCTTTGCTGTGGATTGAGCACACAGGATGCCTAACCTTGAGGTGTGCACAATTTGGTGAATGTATTTGTCTGTCAGAGCTGCAGGACACCACAGACTGGGCGGCTTAAACAACAGAAGCTTGTTTTCCTGCAGTTCTGGAGGCTGGGCATTCGAGACCAAGGTGCCCACCCATTCTGTTTCCAGCAAGGGCACTCTTCCTGGCTCATAGATGGCCACTTTCTCACTGCATGCTCATGTGGGCCTTCCTCAGTGAGTGAGGGCAGAGAGAGAAGAGGAGGAAAGAGAGGGAGGAGAAAGAAAGAGTGCTCCTTGGTGTCTCCTGTAAGAACACAAATCCTACATGAGGGCCACTTCCTCATGACCTCATCAACTCCAAGGCAATGTCTCCAAAGACTGTCGCACGGGGCCTTAGGCCTTCAACACATGGATTTGTTGGGGGAGGCCAAGGCATTCAGGCCCAACACTGCATGTTTACCGACTTAGGTGGTGCACTCCAACCACACCACCCTCCCTTCCCGAGGGCCTGGTCTGGATTGGAGCCAATAGTACTGTCTACACACTAGTCTCCTCAGCCAATGGCACTGTCTGCTGATGATGTCATTCCCTGACAGCCCCTCATCTACAGCCTGGCGTCTGTCAGAGGGCTGTCCCGGGAAACTAGGACTGAGGCCCAGGATGCTTCTCTGCTCCTGTGAGGTGGAGACTAGATCTCTCTCTCTCTGTCTTTCTTTCCTTCCTTCCTTTCTCTTTCTTTCTTTTTTCTCTCTTTCTTTTTCTTTCTTTCTTGTTAAGCTTGTAGACACACCCAATAGAATATCAGTTTGAAACAGCACTTACAACCCATTATAACTCCCACAGACTGGGCACATATATGTGCAGGAAGGGGCGGGGGGCGGGTTGTCCCTGTGTCACCCTAAAACCTCACTGAAGGGTGACTGGCTCATTCCTTACCGATTTCTGGCTAAGCAACCAAAGCATTAGCTTTGTGTTTTATCTCCATTTCATCGCACCATCCCCTCTCACACCCAGGTCTAAACACTTAGAGCAATATTAGAACCAACATGGTATTTATCATAATATCCTGGGAGAGTTGAGTTCTGGTGAGAACCATGATCGCTAGTTTCAGGGGCTGAAGGCTCCAGGGAGCACTAATCATGGTGTCTGAGTGCATTTGTGGGAGCACATTGTAAGCTAATTACCACGTGTGGTGCTCACTCTATCATTACCTTTAATATATGATTTCAAATACAATACAACTCCTATTTTGTTGCTTTCACAGCACTGCAGACTCCAAGGCATGCCTCAGCCTTAAAAATTTTAGATAAAAAATAAAGCAAAAAGGCAAGAGAACTGTTTTTGGTAAGTAATAAATGTACCTACCTAATAGTGCTCTTGGATCACAAGAAGGCTTTCAACAACTATGTTTCGACTAAACAAATAAATACATTAATAAGTAATTTTTTATCCCAGACTGACCTACTGCTAATTTGTCTGCTAACCAGGGCAAGACATTGCCCTCATTGAATATAAAATAAACTAACAACAATAGAAAAAAAAAATTTGCTTTCCTAGGGGACATGACATCAACCTAATCCAGGGCATTTGTTGCAATAAAAACTTAAAATTTTAGAGCATTTTCTTAAAAAACATAGCAGTGAGAGACCAAATAGACACTGGCTTCACTTCTAACTTAGAGACATTCCTCTTCTGTTCTGTGTCAAAAGAATGCTTGTATCTTGAATCCTACTTGGCTATGAAATGAGCTCTAAAATAGATTTTAAAACACTGCTTCCTCAGGATGTCCACCTCAGGGAGGCAGACAAGCCAACCCACCTTGGCATGTGGGGACTGGGAGCTGGGTAGAGATTTGCAGTGGGTGTGAGGGGACCCAGAGAGGGGGAACATCCCTTCAGACTGGGAGAGCGACGGGGGCTGTCAGCAAAGCCCTCCCAGGGCAGTCACGGTGGGGTTGGAGGACAATAGGGAGGCAGGCTGAGGGACAGAAAGGACATTTCAATCCATAGGAGCCAAATGAGCATGGTGGGTAGCAGTGGGCATAGGGTTGGAAGGGGGCTGGGAGGCATTGAATTATTTGGACAACCTGACTTATTTTGGAGTGAAGGGCCTCTTTGAATGAAAGAAGCAGGAGAGGATCAGGAAAGACAGTCAGGGTTTCCTAATGAAAGGTCATTTATGCCCCTGCCAAGGACTTTGTTCTGCAACCTAAACACTGTGCACATTCTAAATAGATGTCTAAGGACACTCATGCTGGTGGGGATGGGGGGATGGATTAGACAGCAGACAGACAGACTGATGGGGAGAGTACTGCAGACATTCAGGGACCTGAGCTTCCTCATCTGCAAAATGAGGGGTTTCTTTTGAGGACTCAATGACCGAACAACCATAAAAGCCAGTTAGCTAGTGACTGGCATATAGTAAGTGCTTAGTAAATAGTAACAATTGTTATTATGATCCAGATAAGAAATGCTGAAGGAGCCAAAAAAAAGGCTGAAACAGCAGCTGGGGTAGGGAAGGAAACAATTCTGGAACTTTTCAGGAGGTCCGGTCAGCTGGATTTGTTACTGGCTAGAGGTGCAGGGCTGAGGGCCGAGGGCCCAGAGGTCACTCCAGATCTGGGTGGCCCATGAGGCCATTCAGTTTTGTTCAGTTTAGGTGAGATGAGCATTAAGATCCCTTCCATTTGTTCTTCTACCCCTCATCCTCTCTCCAACACCATACCCACCACAGTAGCAGAGAGAGGGCCAGGAGAGAGGACAGGATCCCGAAAACCGCCCAACTCCCCACCACTTACCCCTTAGCCTACCTGGGGATGTCCTCAGCTGTCTGCCTTTGCCTTTTCGTTGGCCCTTTCTGAAGTGCTGTAGACCTCAGTTCCACTTAGCAAACATTCATTAAGCACGCTGTGCGCACCAGACCTCACCGAGGTCAAAGGCTGAGTGAGGAGTGGAGATTAGAGCAGTGAAGAGAGGGCATGGGTACAGCTGGAGGACACATGCAAGCCCGCGACGGGTCTGCTTTAAACTCCGGTGGGCCCTTGAGACCCCCAGGCAGTCACCGACCACTCCTGAGTGTGCTCATGCCAAGTCTGTAATTCCACTCTTCCTCCTCTCTTCCCAAATCCCCAGCAATCTGGCTTGCATCTTCCTCCCAGCTGTTGACCTTGTTTCCCACCTCACTGGGAACATCAAAACCATCCGGCAGGAACTTGCACTGGCTTCCACTCCCCCACCCCTCTGTGCCTACCAACACCCAGACCACAGACTCCGGTTGGCTACACCGGATGGCCTTTCCACGTTGCATTCACAGCAAATCTCTCCACTCCATCTCAGATCCCAGCGTCTCCCGCCCACTCAAGGAGAGCACTCTTGCAAATCTCCCTTCACTTTCCATCCTTTCCACTCTCCACTGCCCCATTCCCATTAGCTAATTAAAATACCGTTGTTTCTTCCTTATTGAATGAACAAACAAAATTCTTCTCTATCTCCCTTTTATCGGCCAGCCAATGTCCCATTTCCTTGCAGCACAACTTCTTAAAAGGAACAGAATCATCCACACGCCATCTCCCTGTCTACTCCCACCAAGCTCCCCTGCCCGCTCTTTCCCGGGCCGCCAACGACACCACGTTGAAGGTCTGCTGTCAGTTATCTGAGCTCCTCTGATGAAAGCCATCATTGGATCTAGCTGATCCTTGCTGGTTCCTCTCCTTCTCCCTGACCTCTTATCCTTCTAGTGTCTTGGCTTTTATCCTGGTTCTCTTCTCCATCTACACTCATTCCCTCTGGTGATCTCCAGATACCACCAGTATGCAGGTGGTTCCCAAGGCTGTATCTCTAGCCCAGATCTTTCTCCCAGGTTCCAGCCTCATATCCAACTCTCTTCTCACGGTCTCTGCTTTGAAGTCTGCCAGACATGTCCAAGCCCATAGCAGTGACTGTGGATGGAGATCCCTTCCGGCCTGCACTCTGCCCCGGACCATGCTCCTCAAGGAGCTCCTGTTCCAGCCCACTGGGCCGCTCACCTCTCCCCGCACAGGCGAGCAGCTCCCCAGTCAGGAGTGCGGTGACAGCCCACGCAGCATCCACTTCTGATCATGAAAATCCTACCGGTCCCCAAGATCTGACTCAGATGTCACTGTCTTCATGGAGCCTTAGCTGGTCCTCCGATCTGGAATTAATTCCTTCCTCTTCTGGGCCTCCGTAGTGCTTTCTTTCTATCTCTATTCTAGACATTAGCACATCCAGAGTCAGCAGCGTTCATTCACCCAACAAATACTGTATGGGACCACTGAGAGCCAGACGCTCTTCTGGGTGCAGGGAAACCTTCGATGTACAAAAGAAATAAGATATTCTGCTCTCAAGGAGGGATCATTTGAGTAGAGGGAGAGAGACAATAAATATTATATATATAAAAAGATTTATATAATGTCATATATTATCATAAAGATATAAATTATATAGTAGGTTAGAAATGTTTTGAAAATTATATTAGGTTGGTGCAAAAGTAATTGCAGTTTTACTTTTGCACCAACATACAAGATATAAATTATACAGTATGTTATAAAAATATTATCAAGATGTAAATTAAATTACTATAAAGATATACATTATATAGTATGTTAGAAAGTGATAAAAGCAAACAAAAAGGAAAAGTAAGCCCAAGGATGCACTTGTGTGAGCATCAGTGGGAAGGGCGGGGCTGTCGGCGGCAGCATTAAGGGAGGTGGCTAGGTCAATGAGAAGGTGTCATTCAAACTGAGACCGTAAGGAAGCAAGAGGGTGAGCCAGGGGGCCACGGGGATACCTGGGGAAAGCAGCCCAGGGAGAGGAACCGCTGGAGCAAAGGCTGGAGTGGGAGCTGTCCTCACTTTGCACACAGGGCCTCCCGACATTCATGCCCCGGTCCTTTGCCACATGCCACGACACCACCCCTGCCCTGCCTTACTACCCCCTGCCTCTCACAGTGACTCCTAAGAGGCAAGTCCTTCCCCCTCTTTTGAGCCATCTTTATATCAAAGGCAGTAGATGCCACTTATCTTGCCTTGCCTTTTGGAACAGTGTCTTGCAGTGGTTCTGCTTGAACTGCCCCTCCTCTGCCTCAGGTGCCATCCTTGGCCTTCCTGTGAACCACATTCTCCCAGTATTAAGTATTGCCTTTCATTTTCATGTCTTCGGCCATGACTGAAGCCCACTTCTTGATGCCACTGGAGTCTACCTCTTTTAGAGAAGTCCATGGTTCCACCCTGAGGCAGGCTGGGGGACCCCTTGCTGTGTGAGCAGTAGCAGAGCAGAGATCTCCACTGAAGCCCCCTGCTTGCGTTCTGCCCTCTAAACACCAGGGGCATATCCACAAGGATGTCCCACAGGCCTTTCCAACATGGAATGCCAAAACATAACTGTGCTCCCTGCAAATCCTTCAGTCTTTCCAGTGTTTTGTAACTCCATGAGTTGGATCAGCTTCCATTTCATCATTCAAGTTGGGAACCTTGGAATTCTCTGTGGGTGCCTCCTCTCCCGTACTTCCACTTCCAATCACTGACCTCCTTTTGTGGCTTTTGTCCCCTCATTTCTGTAATCCCGGCCCCAGTGTGCATTCCCATCATTTTACACACATCCTGGCTGATTAGTTCACTGCCCCCTGTCTCTGCTCTTTGCAACTAAGCCCACAAACTCTGGGCAGATCTGATTATGCTGTGCTCAACAACCCTCAACAGACCACGATGGAATCCTGCTCCTATCCCAGTGCATTAAGGCCTTTCTGGACACAGATGACCTGCACTTCCTCCCAACTTCCTTGAGGTGCAAAAGGGATGGTGTCACCGTTGTTTTCTGGTTTTCATCCAAGTTGACGTGAAGACATTGGCTGGCTCTCTCAAGATGTGGCAATCACCATGATGCCCCAAATGAGCTTTCTAACAAACGTGAGGAATCTCAGCTGCCCTTCGCTGACTTAGCACAATCAATTGAGTTCAAGTCAAGCACACACTAAGTAAAAACGGCCTACGTTCTTTCCTTAGCTGGGTTATGAGTTGAGAGCATTGAGGGGCCATTTACTTTATTTGGAAGGCTGATGTCTGGAAGAGAAGAATCTAACATCAATAACTAGAGACCCTTCAGGGTGAGCTATAATCTGACTGATCCTTCCCTTTTTCGTACCTAAAAAGAAATACCAATTTGCCCCTTGTAGACAGTGTTCATCCATCCCTGTGTCTGCCACCTTACATAACTGGGAGTCAATGATTCTCTCCATTTTGAAGGGAAAACCAAGAGATTTGTTCTGTGCTTTATCCTACTGCATTCCAGAGAGAGAGAGAAAAAAAAAAATGGTTCTTTTAAAAAATCAAAAGCAGTTCCAATACAGAGATGGTAAGATCATTAGAATTTGGAATACCAAGATCTGTCAGAAATGGACTCACTTATCATAAATGCTTTGAAATTGAGGAAAGTTCAAAGAAACAAAATCTGGAGCCAATCCAAACATCGCTGGGCCTCTCCAATTCCCTGGCTCCCTGGTTCTTTCCAGTGTCCATATGCGAACATGCCCCGCTTCTGGAGCTCTGTCCTAAGCTCTGTGGAAAATGTCAGGTTATTAGATGTGACAAAATGCTCTTGTGGCTCACCCAGCTGCAGCTAGTTGGGTAAAACTTCCTTTTGCTTCCCCTGACTCCCAAATGAGATGGTGTCCTTTGCTCCCTTCATCCATATTCCGACACACAGATTAGCTAGAGATGAGAAATTCCTGAAGAAAGAAGGAAATAATAAGTTTTAAACTGGGCCTCTTTGCATCTTAAAAAGAGATCAAAGATAGCCTCTTTGCAAAGCTCCGTCTTTTTAGACTGTGACCCGCCCAAGTGTATTGCTGTTGCTGCAGCACACTGGAACATTTCCGATGCCGCTAATTCCCAGGATCTGGTCTCCTGCCAGAGCTGCAGAGTGATATGAATAATTTCTGGGCTCCCTTCCTCAGGGTGGATACGTTTCTGGGATTTTTTTTTTGGCAGACGTGCCATCGGAGTCTATCTTAGAGAAGTCAGCGTTTTGCACTTTGAAGCCAGATCGGAGACTCCTTTCGGGGTGAGCAGCAGCGGGGCAGAGATCTCCACTAAAGGCAACTCTTTCCATTTTTCAGCAGCCTTGTTGTGAGAAAAATATGCCAGTATCCAGGGGCAAAGATTCCTAAAAGATACACCAGGGATGCAACCACTGTGCATTGTGCCTGAATTTAATGTAATGTAGCAAGCGTGAATCTCAGTCTCTAACTTCAGATATGCAAAAAATAGAACTTGCTTTACTTTCCTAAACTCAAGTTCACTTTTATTTTGAGCTCCCACCACCCACCGTAATATCAGTCATTTAGGGGGTTCCCTCACCAATGTTGTGCAATGGTTCTGGGATCCCATGATGGAAGCAATCTTACCTTCATTCCGAGCCGCACAGGGACTTTGGGCCCTATGGCTGTCTCTGAGCCAAGACTCTGCACAAGGCTGCCCCTGGCACTGTCTGCCTCAAACACACACAGCCACTCCTCCTTGGGGACTCACTGCCCCCAGCAGCCCTTTTGGGAAGCTGAGACTGGATACCCACTGCCCTCTCTTCCTCCCTGTCTCTTGTGGCTCCTCTCCTAGTGGTTACCTTTTCCCAACCTAGGGGGCCTCTGTTTTAGTTCTGGGGAAAATCTTCCTCGCTTGTGCTTTTTTCACACCACTCTGTCCCTGCCGTGTGGCTCACTGGAGTGTCACCTTCTCAAAGAGACCTTTTCTCACGACCTCTATGCAGATACACTCTCCACACTACAGAGCCCAGGCCCAGAGCTCCTTATAGCCCATACCCTGCTTTATCTCCATGGCACTCTCCATCACCCGACACACAACCTATTTATTTGGTAATTTATTTATGATGTGCCTCCCCTCATCAGAATATAAGTGACGTGATAATAAGGGCTTTATCTCCTATATCCCAAGGGCCTACAACAATGCCGGGCACATAGTGTCGATTCAGTAAATACTTGCAGAATGAAGGAACGAATGGATTTGGGGGTGTGTCTGGCTGTGCCAGGCACTGTGCTAGGCACCAACATTCATCCAACTGGGAGTGAGTGAGTGACGCTGCAGCCCTGAGCTTGGCTGCGTGGTGACTGGGACTCAGAAGTCCAGGAGGCCACAGAAGTGAGTGCATGTAGTTGATGTATTTGTTCTCACGGTGCTAATAAAGACATACATGATACTGGGTAATTTATTTTAAAGAAAGGGATTTAATGAACTCACAGTTCCACGTGACTGGGGAGGCCTCACCATCATGGTGGAAAGCCAAAGGCACATCTTACATGGCGGCAGACGAGAAAGAATGAAAACCAAGCAAAATGGGAAACCACTTATGAAATCGTCAGATCTGGTGAGACTTATTCACTTCCACGAGAACAGTATGGGGAAATCTGCCCCCTGTGATTAAATTATCTCCCACAACTCCCTCCCACAATACGTGTGAATTATGGGAGCTACAATTCAAGATGAGACTTGGATGGAGACACAGCCAAACAGTATCAGTTGGGGAGGGAGTAGTGGGAGTACTGGGTCCAAGAGAGGGAGCCCTGTGGCCTCCAGGACCAGCTGTGATAGTGGCTGAGGCTGATCATGGCACATGGCTTGAACGTTGAGCAGCCGAAGGTGAACGACTGTTACCCTGAGGAATCCGGGTGCAGCATCCAGGCCAGACACAGCACATTCAGACGCTCATGTAGAACAGACTCACGATGATGAGGTACTGTCCTGGGAGCTGATCAGGACACAGCTGTAAACACACAGAACTTTATAAAGCATGCTTTCTCAGCAAGTCTCTTCCACAAACAGATACAGGCCCTGTTTTTAGTGCTGGGCCTATGGCAAAGAAAGAAACAGATAAACCCTATGCTCTCAGAGAGCTCACATTATAGTGGGCAGAGACAGGCAATACACAAAATTAACAGGGATATGTTAGAGAGTGAGGGCTAAGGAGAAAAAATGTGGCACGGGAGGAACGAGACAGCAGGTGAATGGGGACCAGGCAGAGCTCTCTGGGCAGCACCGGGGTAGGACTGGAGGGAGAGCAGCGATGCACCACAGAGCTTCCAGGCACATCCAGAGGCTGTGTGGTGGGGGCGTGGCTGGTGTGTGCAAGGAGCTTGCATGGCCAACCTGGAAGTGAGCAAACTCATCAACAACAGAGATCCACATAGACTATGATGGGGTCAGCACTGTTCTGGGCATGTGGGATATGTTCACAAAGAAAGTAGGCAAGAACCCCTGCCCCAGTGGAGCCTGCCCTAAACAACAAGCCATTCTCATAACATAGGGTCACCCAGGATGGTAGGACATAGTGACTGCTATGAGGAAAGAAAGGCCAGGGAAGGGCATCAGACATCCAGGATGGTCAGCATGTGTGAGCTGGGAGAGTAGGAGACGTTAGCATAGAGGGAGGAAGTGAAAGTCATGTGCTAATGAATGTATTCACCAGTGGCTTACAGGTAGCTGGCGAGGGCTGAACGCAGGCACTAGAGCCTAGGGAGGCCATGGTCAAGTGCAGCTGCTAGGAAGATGAGGCCCAGCATTTCCACTGGCTTTAGCAGCACAGAGGTCACTGCTGACCAGCAAGACAGCTTTTGCAGAATGTGGGGCCAAAGCTTACAAAGAATACTGTCAAGAAAACAGATGGAAGGGAGAAAGCGGACAGCAGCATGAAACTCTTTCTCAAGTAACTTTGCCATTAAAAAACAAAACAAAAACAAAAAAGAGAGAGAGAGAAAGAAATGGCCTGATAGTTGGATAGGAAGGGGGTCAAGGTCAAGACAAATTCTTTTTTCCTTCCTTCCTTCCTTCCTTCCTTCCTTCCTTCCTTCTTTCCTTCCTTCCTTCCTTCCTTCTTTTCTTCCTTCCTTCCTTCTTTCCTTCCTTCCTTCCTTCCTTCTTTCCTTCCTTCCTTCTTCCCTCCCTCCCTCCCTCCCCCTCTCTTTCTTTCTTTCTTTTTTTGAGACAGGGTCTCACTGTCACCCAGGCTGCAGTGCAGTGGTATGGTCACAATTCACTGCAGCCTCTACCTACTGAGCTCAGGTGATCCTCCCACCTCAACCTCCTGAGGAGCTGGGACTACAGGTGTGTGCCACAACAGTCAGTTAATTTTCTTTTTTTTTTTTTTTCTTTTTTTTTTTTTTTTTTGTAGAGATGCAGTCTAGCTATATTGCCCAGGCCGGTCTCAAACTCCTGGGCTCAAGCGATTGTTCCACCTCTGCCTCCTGAAGTCTTGGCATTATAGGCATGAGCCACCATCCCCAGCCTTTTTCTTTTCCCCAGTGGCAGGAATACAGCATGTTTACGTGCTGATGGGAATGATCTGGTAAAAACTGGAAGATCAAGTATGCAGGACAGTAAGGGGAGAAATGTCAAACAGGTATTTCTTGGGTAGGCAAGAGGGCTGGCCTCAGGGAGGATCAGGGCTGCTCACCTGGAGGGACCCCATGGAAGGCTGAGGAGTGGTCCAGGTGCCGGTGTGTGTGCCTCTGTGGTGGGGTCTGGTGCAGCTTTTCTTTTGAGGGCCTTGGGTTTTGTGGTGACTTAGGAAGCAAGGTCTCATCTGAGAATGGGAACTGGGGAACAGGTGTTGGAGACTTGCAGAGAAAGGAGGAAGTGAAATGGTCTTGGAAAGTGGGAGAGGACAGACGGCTGCCAAGAAACATTGAGAACCTATTTGTGGTTTGTGGTCATGAATTTGAAGTCAGACCACTCAGCACAGTTCTGCAGTTTGTCTCCAGCCACATTTTCACGTGAATTCGGGCCTGAGGTAGGTGGAAAGTCAGAATTAAGCAGGGGTGATGTTTTGCCAAATGAGAGCAAAAAAAGAGAGAAAGCAAGAGAGTTGAGGGTGGACACGGGGAAGTGGCTATAATCAGTCATGGGGTTTCAGCCAAGTAAGAAGGAAAATGAGGCAGGAGAGGGCTAGGGATAGCAAGCATGTGTGAGGACCAGGGGGCTGAAAGTTCCAGTGCTGGAGCTGGAGTGTGGAGGATATTAGAGGTAGAATTATTGGAGGAAATATTGGAGGTAGAATGTTCGAAATGGAGATTCTGGAGAGGTTCCCATTATACTATTGACAAAAACTACAAGTGTGACCATGGCTGTGAGCGGCAGGAGTTGGGTGGGAGACAAGACCACTAGGAGATGTAAGGGGAAAGACATGAGAAACTGGTAAACTGGAAGGATTATCTACAATGGCTTTTAAAATCACCAAGAATTATGAACAGAGTGGTGCTGAGGAGAAGGATGGTGTGCAAGAAGCTCAATTCTCTGTTTAAAATCTGTAAAAATGTGAGATATAGAGAAAAAAATTGGGTCCTAACAGGTCTTTTTGATAGTTCATCAGAGAGCCTCAAATATTTGTCTTCCTGAAGAACACATATTTGTTTGTTTTTGTAACCTACTCAACTGTCCAGACCTTCTTAGCTAATAATGTCAATATCCCACGTGGACTGAATTGGTCTTTGCTGGGAAAAAGGTTGTCAAATCTTTGCAGATGAATATGGCTTCATGATGAAACTTCTTGGCCCCAGGGAACTTGACTTTTTATGATCTTTCCCACTTCCTCTCTGTTTGAAGAAGAAATTGACTGGCAGATTATTAAATACTCTCAGAAATAACCTTAATAACAACCTTTCTAAAGACATGAAAGAAAGTCCAAATATATGGAAAGTATCTATGTTCCTGGATGAGTACATTGGATATTGGGAAGATATCCCAAAATTCAATGAAATTTTCATCAAAATCTCTATGAGATTGCTTTAGAGCTTAACAAGTTGAGTCTAAAGTTCATCTGGAAAGGTAAATATGCAATAACGGCCAAGAAAATGTTGAAAAAGAATGAGAGAGAGGTGGAGTGCAGTGGCTCACACCTGTAATCCCAGCATCTTGGGAAGCTGGGGTGGGAGAATCCTTTGAGCCTAAGAGTTCAAGACCAGCATGGGCAACATAGAGAGACCCCATCTCCACTAAAAAATTTTTTTAAAAAAATAGCCGTGCGTGATGGCATGCACCTGTGGTCCCAGCTACTATGGAGAGTGAGATGGGAGGATCGCTCAAGACCAGGAGTGCAAGAGTGCAGTGAGCTGTGATGGCATCACTGCACTCCAGCCTGGGCAACAGAGCAAGACCCTATGTCTACAAAAAATTCCTTTAAATTGAAGAAGGACTTGAACTATAGATAGTAAACCATGCTGTTAAGTTACAGTCAACAAAAGCAGTGAAATACTGGGGCAAAGAAGAGACAAGCAGGTCAGTGACAGACCTGTTTACATGGAAAAAAATATTTGACAAAACTGACATTTCAAATTAGGGAGGGAACAGTCTAACAAATAACTGCTGGTTATTTATTTAGGGAACAGTTAAGTCCCTATACAATAGTATATATAAAAATAAATTCCAGCTAGATTAAAGATCTCAATATTTTACAACTATATAAAGGAGAAAATATAGGAGAATATCTTCATAACAACATGGGTGATGAAAATCCTTTGCAAAAAGCAGAACTCTAAAGCCAGAAGTCAGGGCAGATTTGGCTACAACAAAACTTGAGGAATATTTCTGTACAGCAAAAGATTAAAGTGTCAGAACTTCTAGGACAGGTAAAATGTATTTATTTATGTTTTTGCTTATTAATAACAACACTGTCTAAAAAAGGATTTGGGAATGCTTCCAGCAATTTATATAGAATAGAATAAAAGATTATATTTATACACACATTTATGAATGGAGGTATGGAGAGAGATATATATATATATATATATACACACACATAGACACACACACACATATATATGAAGATAAAGTCAATGAAGAAAATATATTTCATAATACCCTAAACACTTTTAGAGATGAAAACACATTTCCCTTTGAGCTCCCATAACCCCAGAAAAAAGAAGGAAACAACATCTAATGTAGGCCTCAGAGTGTCTGTGAGAGAATAACTCATGTGTTTAAAAGACATACAGATTTCTCATATTGACACAAGAAAGAAATATTTCTAGAAGATTCCTCTGTCTTTGGAAATAAAAATACAACAAATAAGTCCCATATAAACTGACGGATTAAGCGCTAAATTTAATGTAGCTACACAACATCACACAATGTCAAAGCCTTACCATGGCAGTGTTAATTTCCAGAAGTTGGCACAGCCTCCACCTCTTGCATCCATTCAGCCCCTTCACTGGTTTTTGACAAGAGGTTCAACCGTACCGTCACAAATCATTTTGTGATTTTCATAGACATCAGTGAAGGTTTGTGGGGTCACTGGCAAAGGTCACACCACTTGTGTCTGGCCATCTCATTCTCCACTCCTCTCGCTCCTCCTTCTCTTTCCTGGCCTCCTTCTCTCCTCCGCCTGCCATCCTCTCCACCCTCCTGCCAGACCCACCCATACTTCAGACTTCCTCCATTGAGGGGAGCTGCTTGCCTACCCTGGTCCTGGCACAAGCCGGTGGCACCCAAACTCAAAGTGCCTACCCAAAGCAAAGGGTCACAGCAATTCCTCATGCAAACCCAGCCTCTCTCTGAGAGAAACATCCTCACTCTCCACCTCATATGCTGGGTTTACGGAACCAACAGCCCTGTCCCTCCCCTCTGATGTGAGAGATCTGTGGCCATGTCCGGGAGGTCCCCGCAACTCCTTCCAGGCCTCCCGGTGTAACTTAGAGCCTACTGCACAGAGGCCTCAACAGCAGAAGCATCTCCTTGCAGCTATCTCTCAGCTCCCACTCTGGTTTTATAAATAAGTTTCTTATTTTAATTATAAATCTGCACAGTGGAAGTAGATGATTAAATGAAGAGAATCTGAAATCACTCCTGCTCCGGGCAAAGTAAACAAGTGTCTATTTCCAAGACTGTTCTACAAATAGAACACGGGCCTGACACAGAGGACATGTGTCGGATTCCCCACCACACTCACACACACACACACACACACACACACACACACACACACACACACACACACACGAATCTGTCATTCTTAATGTCTGAAGATGGGGTTTTGTTTTTGCATTCCTTGCTTTAGTTCCGTGGATCCTGACCAGTACCTGATTCTCTATGGCGATGGCCAGGTAGGCGTGGAGGGTGGAAGGAGAGTGGAAGGCGCTGAGTCAGGGGCCAGAAGACCATCTGCCATCCTTTCAGGGAGAAGTGAGGGGGAGGGACGAGGACAGGAGCATCTGTGTCTCAAGCGGAGGCAGAACGAAGAGAGACGCGGAAAAGGAAATGCGGCGTTGGTGAGCAAGCCTTGCCGAGGGAGCAGGTGTGAGTGCTGGAGGGAGCAGGTGTGAGTGCTGGAGGGAGCAGGTGTGAGTGCTGGTTTGTCTGCCCTCGTGCTCTTTTTAGTGCTTTCCATTCAGTCCTCACGACACCCCCACAAGGTGGTTACGACCATGCCATTTGTGACAATGGGGAAACGGAGGCTCATAGCAGCTATGCAATTTGCCCAAGGTTCTATGCCCCTAGAAGGTGGCAGAGCTGGGGTTTGAACCCAAGCAGGTCTACATAGCCTGTGCACCTGCCACAAGGCTTCACTGACCCTCAAGGAAATGAAAGAGATGTTCCAGGTGACTATTTGAAGAAATGGGTCTAGGAACACAGAGTCACTCTAAAATCACTGAAGTCAGAGTGCCAGGGGAAATGGCACATCTGGTTTCCTTCCCATTTGCAGGGGAGATTCTTGTCAATCAGGGCCAGGAGGGAGAAACCTTTTCTCTGTATTTTGCTTCAGAATTAAAAATAAGTCTTGGCAATCAAGGTGGCTCATGCCTGTAAACACAAAGTTTTGGGAGTCTGAGGCAGGAGGATTGCATGAGGCCAGGAGTTCAAGACCAGCCTGGGCAACCTAGCAAGACTCTGCCTCCACAAAAAATAAAAAATAGAAAATTAGCTAGGCATGGTGGCATGCGCCTGTAATACTAGCTACTCAGAAGACTGAGGTGGGAGGATCGCTTAAGCCCAGGAGTTTGAGGCTGTGGTGAGCTATGATTGCTCCATTTCACTCTAACCTGGGTGACAGAGGGAGACCTTGTCTCAAAAACTAAATAAATAGGCTTAAATGCAAATTCCCTTGGGAGGTAGTGATACAAACACAGTGGAAGGTGAATGACGGATATCCTAGAAGAACAGGTTTGTACTGGACAAAGACAGGAGGGCACCAGATTCTTGAATCAAGGAGGGGATAGAAGAATGAGAAAGGAACACACAGACATTGAAGCCAGCTGGTCCCAGTTCCTAATTTTGCTCAGGTGTTGCCTTTCTCTCTACAGGGTCCCCACGTGGTGGGAGCGGGGATGATCTGGGAACTGCCCAGCTCCAGGGGTCATCCACATAGCCTACGGCTCGGATGGTGCCCCTGGATGTGTGCTGCGCGGCTTCCGGGCCTGGGACCCCCCCCAAATGGACCCCCTCACAAGGACAGGATGAGCAGGGGAAGCCCGCCTTGGTCACTCGTGCCCCGTAGTTGTCAGCCCCAGCAACTGCGTAAACGGGGCTCCCTGGCTCTACCCCTCTCCCTGGCTGCCCTTCTGGGTGCAGCCTATCCTGGTCACTGCCCTCCCCCAAAAGCCAGGGAACAGGACCCGGGCAGGTACAGCAGCAGCACCTGTTCCTTATGCAAATTTATTGGTAGAAATGAACTTTTTTCATTTTTCAGTTTTTCAAATAATCATTTCACTTCATCCTTCTGGCATACTATGCTAGTAGCAATAACTGGCTACTCCCTACACCTGCCTTGGCGGCAGCGCAGCTCGCTTGTGTAAAAGGCCTGCACACTTCAGGTGGATGTAGAACAAGCCCGCCCGCTGGAGGCGCGATCATTCACTGCCCCCTAGTGGACCAGACGTGCATGAGCCAGGATCCGTGCTTCCGCTTTGATGTGGGTTCTGAGCAAATCAGGGCTGCATTTTATTTCAGGAAGTTTTCGGCCTCTGCTGCTTTAATCTTTGTTGCTAGTGTCTACGATTCTTAATTAGCAGCCCTGAAATGGAACAAAATGTCAATCAAGGGTGACTCTGTGTAAAGCTATATTTAAATGTTAAAAAGTCGTGACATTTTCAAACAGTATTTCAGGCCTCATTTGATGCTCATTTTAAAAATCAAATTTTCATTAGATTTTTTAAAGGCTTAACGTGAACGTCACATTAAGGAGCTCATGTTGGCATCTAGCATAACCTCAGGTTTTGTGTAAGAGAAAAAACAAGTTTATTTATAAAGCAGAAGCACTGACACTGCCTGCCTTGTCACCTAATAGCCTTTTGGTTTTCAAGGTTTTCACAAGTTGCATGCTTCTTAATTGCCAGGTATCCTGGCAATCAGGAGCCCAGTCATACTCAGCATAAGGAAAGCCACCTCTGCAATAGCTGACAACGGCCAGGGGAACTTGGTTCGTCACCACATGCCACAAAGGTGCATGACTGTCCTTGGGGCGGCTTTAGATTTGTCATACCTGGCCCTGGATCATGCAGTTGAAGATCTTTCGATAATATTCGTCTGCATTACATTCGACATACTAAGAGAACTGTTTCTGTAGAAGGTTAAAACACTGACTTTTCTACCCTTTCTCAGCTGTTTCCTCATTGCCAGGACTTGAATGAATTTGGAACTGTTCCAGTGCTCAGTGACTTCATTGTTCTCACCTTGTGGCATAACTTAGGTAGTTGGGCGACTCCCTTAACCTTACCTGGACTCTTGCTGTCAAAGCCCTCCACTGATAAAGTCTAGGCCAATCCCACCCTAAAGCATTTCTCGTATGTATGGATTTGTTTCTTATCTATACCTGAAGAATGGCGCTGGTGAGGTACCACCTTTGGGAGAAATGAGAATATCATCCCTTAGATAATTCTCTGTGCTTTGTGGTTCAGATGAGTAGAACAGTTCCAAAAGGAGTGGCATCTGCGTGAGATCAGTGGGGGGACATGCTGTATCCTCCCGGGGACAGCCTTGTTCATTTAATTCGTTCATTTCAGGCTGACTGTGGAGTAGACCCAGCCCTGATGATAGCAAACTTCCAGGAGCTGTTGGTGAGAAGGCTTCGGTGTGTCCACACAGAGCAGAACTGAAATTTTTCCACCCTGTGCAGATCAAACACTGCAGCAAGTGAAGTGTTTCAGAGTCCTTCCTAAGCAAACTGTAGTTTTCCCCAGAATGTTACAGGAAGTGCTGCTGGTGATTCATCAGGTTAAAATGCTCCTCATGGTTTTCTGTTCTTGTGATAGTTTGCTATGTTCTCACTCATAGGTGGGAACTGAACAATGACATCACTTGGACTCGGGAAGGGGAACATCACACATCGGGGCCTATCATGGGGAGGGGGGAGGGGTAGGGATTGCCTTGGGAGTTATACCTGATATAAATGACAAATTGATGGGTGCTGACGAGTTGATGGGTGCAGCACACCAACATGGCACAAGTATACATATGTAACAAACCTGCACGTTATGCACATGTACCCTAGAACTTAAAGTATAATAATAAAAAAAAATGCTCCTCATGAGTCAGAAGTAAAGGGAAGCTGCTGCTCTGTGTGGAGGGTGAAGAATCGTGGCTGGCCCTGAGGGTTCCAGGGGCGGGGCGGGGCAGAGCTTCTTACTAACCGATTAGAACGTTCCAGTAACAACACTTGAATGGCTGCTGAAAACACAGTGAAACCCTTGCCCATGGAAACTTTTTAGTAAAAGAATAAAAATAAAATAGGCTTGGAGATACAACTTGCCAGAGGGAAACCAACCAGTAGAGCTGCCTTTCCCGTAAGTCCCCGTTGCAGCCCAGCGAACCCTCTGGCTGCTTGTTTTATTAGAGTCAGGCCAAAGGCCCATCGGGTGCCTCCAGTTTACCTGACTTGGTTTAAATCAGTCAGTTGAACTGGGGCTGAGTAGTCATCTGGTCTACCCACTAGCTTCTACAGCCACTAACTTCAGGATCTCATCTCTAGTAAAGTCCTCAATCCAAGACTGAATTGAATGCTAGGAGTAGGGAAAAGGGAAGGCACAGTAGGGTCATGGCTGAAAGCTAAGCATACATTTGTATCTACTTAGGGAATTTTTAAATCAACTAGAAAAATCAAGATAAAACACATGTGAAATGATTTTAAAGTGCACATTTTAAAAAAAGGGACATAAAGCACAACCAGTATTGCTGCTTTCTACTCTGATACTGCTCTTAGCCCCCTAAGGTCAGCCACCCATCTCTTCGGGTCAGTGTGTGAAGTGGCATAGTAGGAAGATGGGCACAGAGAGAGCCCCTGGTCCAAGCCGGCCGTCATTCAGCTGAGAAGATGGCTTTCCTGGAGGCTGCACGCACACCATGCCGCCGCACCCTCTCCAGCTGATCTGTGGCCAAGCTGCCTCACAGGCAATACTAAGCATGTTTTATATAAGGGTTTCCAAGCTGCTGCCGCTGCTGCCACTACTGCAGTGGCTATAACCTGGCCTTCAATGTCTCTGTCTAGACAGATGCATGATTGAATAAAGGATTCATCCAAGCCCTGTGTCACACTGGCCATCTGGAAAGTCGCCAACCACTCATTTAGCAAATTGCTATGTTTAAATGCAGCTGCTGTGTCTCAATGTTTATGCTACCAAGACAGATCGCATGATTCCTCTTCTTTCATTTATCTACACCGCTCCTCTTAATCTGCCTAGGAACTTAAAAGGCTGTTAATGCATGACAAGGCACTTGACCCGCGTGATTTCCAAGCCAAGGGGGAGCATCCGTCTTGCACTGGGCTGTGCTTTCCTCAAAAGCAAGGGCACCTTGCCTATACTCCCGTCTTAATGAAGGCTGCCTTTATTAAGAATCCCATTAAGCTCCACAGTGCCCAGCCATCCGACACTGTAAATATGACCCTTTAGAAATGCATCCAGGGGCCCTGCGCAGGCAGCTGGCCTGGTAGAGAGCACTAGCCCCGGCAGTCGGGAGGCAACCTCAGCTGTCTGTAGAAGGAAGGGCATTGTTTGACGGGCTGATGCTTCTCTCCTTTTGGAAAGATGAATTACAATCTTTGGCAGATAATGTCAACAAAACCCCTGAGATGATTTAAATAAGAGTTGGAAGCAAAATGATTTCAGAATAGCAATGAGCTCTTAGGTGTTTTACCTTGGTTTTCTTATTTTTAAGGAGAAAAAGGAAGGAGACAGCCAAGATTAGGCAGTTTGTCACCTGGATATCACTGGTCACTTTGGCATGGTGCTGATTATTATCTGTTATTTATCAGGGCAAATAATTTTGGTGACCACTGCTTACATAAATTGCCTACCTCTTTTGGGGGTCACAATATTATTAAGTCTGGAAGTCAGAAGTCAAAATCAGTGAGTGTTTATCAAATGAATATCGTGTTCTCAGTCCTTAGCTAGGCCCATTGGAAAAGCAACAAAACAGCACAGTAAATGATCTGTGCCATTAAATCCTATTGGGAGACAAAAAGAAACAAATACAAGAGAATCTAGCACAGTGAGGAGTGAGGATGTGGTCTTCAGAACCAAATCCCAGATGCAGTTCTGAGGTGTTCACCTTGTGAGCCTCAGTTTCCTCACTGGCGAGAACAGGTGGACACATCTCTCTCCAAGTTATTTTCAGGAGTGATTGAAACAGCCTTTACAATGGTAAGAACCCAGCGGATTCTATTAGCGGTAGTCAGAGGGTGTGGGATCTTGACTGTAAACGCTAGAGGAATTCAGAGGAAATAAAGAACATTTTGGACTGAGTGAGCAAGATCATCTTTGTGGGTCAGCTTGATCCTGAAGGAAACAAACTCTGGGGAGGGAAAGTGTATCTGATAAATGGAACAACGTGAGCAAGACACAGAGATGGCAGGCAAAGAAGAGGTGGGGCCACTGGGTGGACTAAAGGAAAGAGCTCTCATTTTCGTGTGTGGGGGTGGAAATGTTGAATGAATGACAGGCCCCATGGATGGAAGGCTTTGAAAGTCAAGCGGAAGGGCCCTGATCTAATCTAACTGATAACAGGGCTCCACTGTGATTTGGTCAGCAGGAGAGCTGCAGAGTGATAGCCATGGTATCAGTGAACAGGGTGGTTCCCTGGAGAAATGCGGGCTGGGAGATGGGTTCAAAGGCTTCATACTATTCCAGGCTGACGGATGAGGGGTCAGTGGAGTGGCCGTGGGGTGGATGGAACTGAATAAAGCTGGCATTTCCATCCATGTTCAACAGACTTGGTGACTCCATAAACACTGGGTAGGAGATAGAAGGAAAAGGAAAGAGAAAATGGTTTTACAGAGCATCTTTTCCATGCCAGACACTAGGCTAGATACATTCCAATCATTCTTACTGAGCTCCAAGCGTAGGATCCCAATCCCAGCATACCAAGAGAATGGAAGGCGCTGCAAGCAAATGGAGCTGCTCAGCTTCCCGGCTGGCCAAGCTAAGGCCCAAGGTTTGATGCTGAGTATGTTGAGAGTGAGATGGCTTTAGAACAGCCAAGTTCCCGCAAGTGCAAGCATCCTGTTGGAAGCCACAAATCCCGGTTTGGGATTCAGGGAGAGATGTAGTCATGAATATCATTGGCTTAGGGAAGACAACTCAGCAGTAAGACTCGAAGAGCACTGGAGGGAGGAAGTGTTGGGGTAACAGAGAGGAAAGGAGCCAGCAGAAGCCAAGGGAGAAGGGATGTCTGGAGGGAAGAGGTGATTAGCAGCTGAACATTCAGGGAGCTCGAGGAAGAAGAGAGACTGATAAAACCCCATGTGATTTATTTATTAGAAATGGAACCAGTGATGAGAAAAATGTCAGTGGAGGATCAGGGAGAGAAGCCAGATTGCTGGGCTCTAATGAGGGAGTGTGAAGTGAGAAAATGACACGTTAGCTAAGGAAGAGAGACATGGAGGGAAGAGAACAGTATATGGTGACTTTTTGAAATTAAATGAACTTCTAAATGGTGCTATAATGGCATGAAAAAGTGACAGAACCCAATGATGCTGATGCAATTCCCATTAATAGTTATGCACTGGAAAAATCTTACATAAGACACTTGACACAGAATTTTGGTATATGTCATACTGAGGTTAAAAAAAAATAAAATCCAGCAGGCTGAGATTTTATTTGTACCCAGACTGAGATAGTTTGGTAGGAAAATGACATGACCTACTGTGAACTCAACTAACACCATAGCTTGTTCCAGCGCTGATGAACCTGAGCTCAAAGACCACACGATGTTTAGCAAGCCCAGCTCTGCTACTCATGACTTCTGTTCCCTTGGGCACATCATTCAACCTCTTTCTGCCTCAGTCTCCTCACCTGTAAAATGGAAATAATAAAATTGCCGACTCCATAGGATTATTGTGAGGATTTAAGGAAATAACACATGCAAAGCATTTAGCTAGTTCAGAGCCAGTGCCTGGCACTTATTCAGGGATATAGTCTCCAGTCACATTGATACCAAAAAAATACTAAGCTAGCTCCTACCAACAAATTAGCAGAATTTATTTCACACAGGAGACAGCAAGTTTTGCAATTATACACACCTTGATATTATACTAGTGTTTCCCTCCATATCAAATGCTGTTCCAAGTGCAGATTGCTGCAAGAAACGTGCCGGAGTGATCAAGATCCTCCAAGAGCACAGCCACATGCATCAGGGATCTCCCCGGGGCCCTGGGTCCTGGCATTTGGACAGTGCAATCTGGCCAAGCTCACGTCCACTCAAGGTTATGGCAGCTCCAGTGTCTCTTGAATGTGAAAGCCCATCTGTTTGGGGAGAAACAGAGAAGCCTGGAAAACTCTCCACTTCCTTTTACACAGAAAAATATTGCTTGTTGTTTCTACTGAGAGAGGACAAGATTTTAGTGTGTGGGAAGTAAATGGAATATGTTGTGTTTTTACTTCTGCAAGAAATTTATTTTTCTTTTCTTTTATAAATTGTGTTGCAGGGATGTGTGGCCGTTCTGCTTCTGGCACCTGTATGTGAACTACTAAGGTAAATATTGAAGTTTAAATGTAGTTTTGAAAGAAGAGAAATAGCACTTTTTTAAAGCAAGGACATAATCACTTTATGTAACTGTTGCCATGGGGTAAAGGAATAAACTAGCAAATGTTCTCAAGATGGTTTAGGATTGGGATTTGCTTTTTCTTCTCCTTTCTAATTTTCTCGGATTGTAACATCCCATTCAGTCCCCCTGGTGTGTCCATCTCCCAGCTTTGCTCCGATATTCTTCTGTCATGGTGCAATACCATTGTGGACCTCCAGAGTTGGTGTATTGAGTACAACAGAGCATTCTACCCGGTTCAGGGGATAGAGGAATGAAACCTAAACTAGTCATAGCAAATGTCAGGATGAACATTCCAGCTAAACATAAAGTGTTAAGAGAGTCGGATATACCATATTAGTATTAATCAGTCTGTATTAGGGCAGGCAAGCTGCTATAACGAATAACTCCCAAGTTCAGTGACTTCTCACAGTAGAAATTTACTTTCTGCTCATATAACAGCTCCATGCCTGTGTTTGGTGGGTGATTCGGGGACCCAGGCTCCCCTCTAGGGCTTTGGGTCCTCTGCAGCGGGCAGCATTCTGGGGAAGAGATGGAGTGGGTGGTCCTGCAGGGTGATTTTATGTGCTATGCCTGCAGTGCTGTGCGTCACTTCTGCTCATACTCCAGAAGTCAGTCACATGGCCACCCTAATTGCCACAGAAGCTGGGGAAGTTGAACAGCACAGAAAGGGAGATGGGTTTAGTGAACAATTTGCCAGTCTTTGCCACATACTCTAAAAAATAAAGTATCAAGGAAACAACACACTGTATGTCCCCTGGGAATTTTTGCTTATGGTGTGAAAGCCTCTTTGTCATCAGAGAATTCTCGTATTCTCTTTTCCTGCTGCCTCTCCCTTTTGTTTTCTTTCTTTCTCCTTTTTTTTTTTTTTCTTCAGACAGGGTCTAGCTCTGTCAACCAGACTGGAATGTGGAGTGCAGCAGCACCATCATAGCTCACTATATCCTTGAACTCCTGGGCTCAGCTTCTTGAGTAGCTGGGACTACAGGTACATGACACTGTGCCTGGTTAATTACTCTTTTTTTTTTTTTTTTTTTTTGGTAGAGACAGGGTCTCACTATGTTGCACAAACTGGTCTCAAACTCCTGGCCTCAAACAATCCTCCTGCATTGGGCTCCCAGAGTGTTGCGATTACAGGCACGAGCCACTGCACCCGGCCCCTACCTTCTTTCTGCTCCTCTCTGCCTCAGCCCAGGCTCTGCTGAAGCCGCCTACTCATGGGCCCTGGAGTGGGCTCTCTTCAGAACCTGCCTGTGCTTACCTTCCTCAGCATCTTGTCTTATAGACTTTGCAAAGAGAATGTGTCCTTCCCTCCATGCCAGCTTTTCAAATTCCTCTCCCATCTTTGGTGCTCAGATCTAATCCCCTTGCTTTTGAAAAGTCTCCCGGATCACAGGACACAGGCTCCTTCTTGGCACCTCCCAAGGCCTTTCTCAGTCACCCCCTCATGGTCAGGTTTTGTAGATGTGTCTCGTCTTTCCAACAGATCTTACACTGCTGGAGAGAAGAGCACCTCGTATCTTGGAGACACTCAGCGCTTCGTTGCTGAGGGCAATGGGAGAGAGTGAGAGGACATGCCTGGAAGCCCGAGGCTCTGCTTCCTGCCCAAAGGCTCCCCGTAGCTTGGCTTTCGCCACTCCTCACCTCTGCCTCCACGTCCTCCCTCATAATCCGAAGACACTAGTTCCTGCACCACCTTTCCTCCCAGAGAGCCTTGAGATGCGAATGAGGTAATTCAGGTGTATCCAGAAGGAGAAGTGCCCCAGCTCACTCACCAGGAGTAGATGCGCAGGATGTCCTGAGGACAGGACTCAGGAGGCAAACCAGCACCCGCAGGGCGGAGTTCCGGGAGCAAAACCCTGCAGGAGCAAGCGGTAAAGAAATGGCCCCCTGTGTGCTTCTTGGAAACTAGAGGCGTTTTCCTGAAATGAATAGGAAACGGTAAGGAATAAACACCCTTGGCTTTTGGCTTTGAAGTTAGCAAAATGATACCTTTTTCAAACAAAAAGGCAAGACTGGCTAAAATCACTTTGTGATGGCAATTCAAGGGCGGCTTAAAATAGCATCTCGCTGCCCTCAAGGCAAGTGCAGCTGTACTGCTCAGGATCACAAGAAGCTCACTTGCCGGCCTCCTCACCAGCAGCTGCTTTTGCTTGGGACTCTGTGTGCACCCCTGGAATGAGATAGCTGAGAGAAAACCCCGAGGGCCTTGGAGACCCCCTGAATGGAGGGGCCCGGGAGCACCCCATGCAGATAAGGCTGGTCTGGGATGCAGGAGTGTGGCCTCCTTCAGCTTCAGCTTCCCTGGGAGCAATGCAAGCTGCCTCCTGGAGATGCTGAAAGGATCTAATTGTTCATACCAAGCGCCAGCGCTGTACGTCAAATATAAATACCGATTCACCCACAATGGTCTGTGGATGAGGAGACCCGGGATTCTTCTAAATGGAACAATCATTGGTTTATTTTAAGTTTCTGGGTAAAATTTAAAGTGCGATCTTTGAAACGTCTCATTTCCCTTCAAGGGAGGGAATGAGTCCCTTTGGAGAACGGCGGATTGAAATTCAAGCGCCTCTTGCTCTTTTACATCATCTGGAAGATGTCGGGAAAGGGCGTGACGCACTCCTTCCTCAGCCCCAACACATTTGTTCTGGAGGTGACAGGTGCATGGTTTTACAGGCTGGGACACCCACGGGGATGTTTGCAGGTGCCCTGGGAATCGGCATGAGAGCCACACAGCAAGTGACCGTACAGGCTGGGATCAGGAGTGACTCACCTCTGATTTCATCTCGGGAGGGAGCTGACACTCTTGCCAAGCTGTTGGCCAGTGGCCACTGATTTCAGCAGAGGCATCAGCAGGTCATCAGTGGTGGCTGTGGGCCTTGGCCAGGAATGGGAGGGCCAGACACACGCGAGGACAGTGAGGCGCCAAGGCCAGGTTTGCCCCTGGTGGAATTCTCATAGGCTTCTTGCTTTCATGGAGCTAAGTTCACAGACACAGCTACCCACAGGCAGAGCACACAGAAAAGCCACAGAAGTCACTCTCCAGGTACACAGACCACCTTCACAGGCGCTTGTCCACAGGGCAGACCCACAGATAGCCAGAAACACCCCACAAAAATCCCCAAACCCAAATGCATAGACCCTCACAGATGCCCCACAGGCATCCCATGAATATCTGCACACTCACTTTATAGAAACTCTATACTCACTGCAGAGACACCCTACAGATACCCCACAATCTCCCTCACCAACACAACTCACAAACCACACGCACCACCACATAGACACCCACAAGATCCCCACTGACACCCACAGACACCTTCACAGGTACCCCCAGACCCCAAAACATCTCAAAGTACACCCAACACCCTGCAGACAGCCCAACACATACTCCACAGATCCCTTTGTGTCACTTGCCCCAGCTCGTCTCCTCACGTCACCCCACAAAACCCACCACAGAACAGATACCCCCTCCAAAGCAACCCACACACCTCCACCACACCCCACATACCCTCACAGTGCCAGGTACACAAACATGCACCTGCACACAAACTCAGACCCCATGTGCACACACGGAGTCAACTATACAGATCCCCTGCACACATACACACACCGCCAACCAAATAGATCCACTGTGCACATGCACACACACAGTCGCCCACACAGATCCCCTGTGCGCACACATCATCAGCCACACAGATCTGTGCACACACACACAGTCACCCACACAAATCCCTGTGCACACACACACACACACAGACCCCCTATGTGCACATGCACAGTCACCCACACCAACCCACTGTGCACACATGCACATAGTCACCCACACAGACCCCCTGTGCACACACACACAGACCCCCCTACACACATACACAATCATACACACACACACACAGAACCCATGTGCACACACAGTCACCCACACAGACCCACTGTGCACATGCACACACACACCCCTGTATACACACACAGAGTCACCTAGACAGACCCCCTGTGCACACACACACAGTCACCCACACAGCTCCCCTGTGCATACACACACAGACCACCATGCACACACACACAGTCAC
Organism: Rhinopithecus bieti; assembly: GCF_001698545.2. Lineage (NCBI taxonomy): Eukaryota > Metazoa > Chordata > Mammalia > Primates > Cercopithecidae > Rhinopithecus > Rhinopithecus bieti. The sequence goes on along the minus strand of NW_016837762.1, from coordinate 1,293,846 downwards.
CCACACAGGTTCCTTGTGCACACACACACAATCATCCACATAGACCCCCTGTGCACACACACTTGCCCACACAGATTCTCTGTGCACACACACACAGAGTCACCCACACAGATCCCCTGGGCACACACACAGACCCCTTGTACACACACACACAGACTCCCTGTGCACACACAAACGCACAGTCACCCACACAGATCCCCTGGGCACACACACACTTGCCCACACAGATTTCCTGTGCACACACATAGTCACCCACATAGACCCCCTGTGCACACACACACCCATGTACACACACAGTCACCCACACAGACCCCTATGCACACACAGGCATTGACACTAGCCTGGCATACCAGTAACCTCC
>NW_016837762.1:1243050-1293249 GCF_001698545.2 Rhinopithecus bieti | reverse complement strand
AGACCCCTGTGCACACACACACCCATGTACACACACAGTCACCCACACAGACCCCTATGCACACACAGGCATTGACACTAGCCTGGCATACCAGTAACCTCCACCCCTCACCTAGGAATCTCCTGCCACCACCCACTCAGACATGCTCCTCTACAGAAACCCTCCTCGTACAAAGGTCTTAATGGAGACCCCACCAAAGCCTTTTCCTCCAAGACGCAGACCCGACACTCACTGGCCTGACAAACCCAGATGAAGACGCAGACACACAGACATGCTGCTCCATTCTACAATTCATCATTTGAGGCAATCTTCTAGCTATAATCTGGAAAATCAAGACAAGCCATTTATTGCAAACAACTGGGATTGTGGTGCAATACTCTGGTCACAGGGTGATGGAACAAAAGGTGCTTAGGTAGGATCCAGTGATGCATCTCTCAGTGGCTCTCGCTGGTCCATAAGTACGCGGGGGGACTAGGCGTCTCCTTGCCACGATTTTGAAGGAAAAGGAGTGCAGCTCAAAGACTGAAGCGCGGTTTCTGGAGAATGTCAGGTCCATTTGTCCCCCAATGGCCTTGTCACAGAACAGTCTGCCGTGACCCCTGCAAGGCGGGGATCCTCGTCCTGCGCTCAGAGACAGCTGTCCTTCTGCTGATGGAGCAGAGCTGGGGCCTCTGCCTAGCTCTGCAGCTGGTTTTCCTTACAATCCAAAAGTTTCAAAACAAAAAAGACGTAATGCCTCCAAAAAATTCCTCAAGATTTTCTTAGAAAATAGGTGCTTCCAAAGCGGGGTATAGTATGGTGGGTGTTAGAAGGAGGAGGGGACAGACGTGGGAGATCAAAAAGAGAACCAGGAGGACGCAGAAAGGGACTAGAATGCAGGAAATAGCTCCGGCCAGCTGGTGGCCATCTGGAAGCCACGCAGAATGGGAAAAACCAAGTTGCTGAGTTTCTAGCAAGTGGGTACAGTTTGTCATGAGAGAAGGTTACTGCTTGGAGAAACTACAGAGAAACCAGATTCTTGCCAGCTATTTTCTTTAAAAAAAAATCTAGTGGTTTCCCTGAGAATCGGATTGCTGTGAATTTGCTTCTGTCTGAGGTAAAGTAGCTAAGGACATCATCATTTTAGGAAACGTTAGATAGCATCTGAGGGTGTTGTGGGATAAGATTCTCCAGATGTCAGTGTGAAAACAGACAATGGGTAAAGACATGCAGTTTTTACCTTATACAGTGATTTTTTAAAGTCTCAAACAGGACCAGAAGGAAGGCCAATGACTGTAAGATAAGAAGTAAATGAATGTGGTTGGTTATTTTTATTTTGGTAGATATTGAAGGCTTATTATATGAGTTTGGCAGTGGCTGTCTAGGAAGAAAAGAAATAAATTGTAAAGTCAATATGCACACTGTAACATATAAAGACATTCTGCGTCCACTCAGTTGTCCTGTGGAGAACCAACGGACAGCGTGTGTGAAACAAACCTCATAATGTCTTTGCCATCCACCAAATAGCATCTCTTCTCTCTCCCCCAACTCTGTGAATGTCTCCACCACTGCCCTGTGATCCATGCCAGCTAAGTCATCCTAGCTGCTTATATCCCATATCCAGAGACAGTCGTGTGCTGCTAATCACAGAGATTATGTTCTGAAAAATGCGTCTTTCGGCAATTTCATCATTGTGCAAACATCATAGAGCATACTCACATGAACCTAGATTGCATACGTATTTTTATTTACGTATATTTTTTATGGGAAACCAAGTGTCCCAGCACCATTGCTGAATATCAGTCATTTCCCCTACTTCATCTGCGATGCCATTATCAAATGCCATTTGTCACGTTTCTATATATGCTGCATAATCTATGAGACCACTGTGGTATATGCGGTCCATCACTGCCTGAAGCATCATTATGGGGCACAAGCCTGTACTTAGCCACCAAGTCACGACAATTCTATCTCCTTAATAACTCTAGCCCACGCCCTCCCCGCCCTCCCCTCCCTCCTCACGGCAACTGCTTCATTCAATCTGTCAGCATCATCACAGCAACAAACTTCTAAATGGTCTCACCAGGCCCAATTTCAAATCCTTGCACATCACTCTTCATATTTTCACTGGGTGGTTTTTGTAAAAAGAGAAAACGAATCCAATCTCACGTTCATTCAGCAAACATTGATTGAGCGTCTGCATGTGTGAGGTTTTGTCCTAGGTGCTTGGGTGTCAGTGAACAAAACAGAGACCTCAACCTTCAGACTAGTAGAAGGAGAAAGACAATAAACATAAAGATATCATAATAATTTTGAAGGTGGTAAGTGCTGGGAAAAAACAAAGCAGGGTAAGGGATCAAGAATTCCTGGTGTGCACACATGTGTGTGGAGTTTTCGGTAGGGCAGCCAGGGTAGGCCTCACTGAGAAGTTGACATACGACCAAAGGAGGTGAGGGACTGAGCCACCTGAGGATGTGTGGGAAGGGCACTCCTTGCAGAGAGAAGAGTCAGAGATACGCCCTAAGGTAAGAACACACATGAGGGCTTCAAGGAACAGTACATGGACTGGGCTGGCTGGGGCAGGATAGGTGTGGGTTGAGAGTGGAGGGAATGAGATCAGGGAGCGGTGAGGGGGTCAGGTGATATTGGACCTTATGGCGGGTGGTGCCATTGCAGAGTTTTAAGCTGTATACAACTTGCTCTGACTTCTCTATTGGATGATGGCTCTAATGATGCTGCTCTCTCAGACCAGAGGGTAGCAGAGAAGATTGTGAGAGGTGCTGATGTCTCTCTCCCACTCAAAAACCTAAACTCTTCAGTGTGACCCACAAAACCTTTCAGGATTGAGGCTCTGCTTACTTTTCCTGGTTCATCTCTGATGATGCCTTCACATCCCCGTGGCCCCCATGTTCTGGAGCAGGTGGGCATCGAACAAGCATCCCCTTCCCTTATGGCCCCACGTTTTTGCACTGGTTCCCTCCTTTGCCTGACTGTAGTGCCCTTCTAGGCCTCCACTGAGCATCTTCTCCTCAGGGAGGTCTTCTCCTGTCTATACAATGCAGTCTCTATGAAGTCTTGTACATACCTCAGTGACTGAGATTTTATCCCTGAATCAGAACGTTCTGTTCACAACCTGTCTCTCTCGCTAGAGTGGGCACTACTATTAATAGAACCTAGAAACTAGAGCTTTTATTTCTGAATCCCTAGTAGACCTTGGACAGTTGGGTGGATGATGGATGGATGAAGGATGGATAGATGAATAGATGGAGGATGAATGGAGGATAGATGAGTAATGGTTGGAGGATGCATGGATAGTGGGTGAATAGATGGATGGATGGATGAATGAACAAATGGGGGATAGATGGAGAATAAATGCAAGATAGATAGAGGATGGGTGGGTGGCAGGTCGATGGATGCTGAGTCTTTCATTAGATATTGAATTCAAGGGATTTTATTTTTAGTTTATAATTAGTTAAGCATTATAAAATGCTCAGAAATGAATTATAAGACATTAACTTCTTCATTACCAGAGAGATGGCTGAAGGAGTATGTGCAGGTAACTACTTGTGAGCATACGTACTCATCAACTGCACATGATGGCTGTGTTGCTGGAAAGTCGAATATAAAAGGACTTTTGATAAACAGCATCTTATTTGCCCATTGACTAAATATTATTTGAGATATGCTTTATTTTTTTTTGACGTGCTATTCAGTTAGCAGGAGGTCATGGTATAACTTCAAATTCCTCAGTACTTACCTTCCCTACCAACTTTTGTCAGATATACTATTCAGCTGAAAGTGATTGATTTCTGTTTGGCAAAGTACTGAGGAAAATCCTTCCAGAAAATGGGGAGTGTTTTGCATTGCATAAGCATCTCCTAGTTTATCTGTTTTCTATGGTTGTCCTCATATGGCGTAGGATTTAGGGTTCCCCTTTCCCATTGGGAAAGCGTATGATTTCAAAAGTGCATATAATTTTAATAAAATCAAAATAAATTTTGAAACAAAAGAAAATAAAACATAATGTCCAAAAATGTCCAATTTTCAAGAGTTCCAAAATGACTACTAAGCCTTTCCCTCTCACAGGTGACCATTTCTAGTTTTCTCAGCTGTCCTTCACATGACCTTGTTTCAAGATATCTCACTGTCCTGGCTTTTTCTTCCCAACAGTGGCCCCGAGTGCTCAGGACTGGATGCCACACAGCACCTTATAGTTCGCCTTGTCCACTGGCATATTATGGCCCATATTCAAGCCACGTAGTCCACATCCTTTACTTATAAATTCCTGTTTTGAACCTAAATCCAGAGCTTTCATTGATGTTAAATTTCATGTTATTGACTTTTTTGCATTCTAATCCTATTTAGCTAAACTAATTTTCACTGCTGATATTGGCCTGCAGTAGATTTGCTGTCTCTCTCAGCATTGTGTCATCAGTAAATTTAGCAGTATTTCTATGTATTCATCCAAGTCCTGGATTAGACTGTTGAATAGGGCACAGCTGAGAACAGCCCTGTGGCCTGTCACTACAAACATCCCTCCGGGTGGGATTCACCTCATATTATTTGCTTCACTTTGAGTAGGGGTATTTACTCATTTGCTCAAAGGATATAATACAATCACACCTTTAAGGGGAAAATAGAAAAGAAAAGGTACTGATAATAACAGTTTCAGAAATTGTTGTTCCTCGGAAGAGTCACAGCAGGACAAGTCACAATATCTGTCAGTTGCGTCTGGGTAAAAAAGAACAAACTGGTTAGAGCTTTGCCCTAAAATGACCAGGCCCTTGTCACGACACACACACACACAAAATTGCTCAGTGCCTCTGCTAAGATCAAGAGTCCTACATGGCAGAGGCCTTTCACGGCCATGGTTCTGGGTCTTCCAGATGCCCCTGACTTTGTGGCGTGTGGGAGTGGGCTCTCAGAGCCACACCCACGGCTCTGCACCGCCTCTCAGGGCATCCCAGACAGGGGCAAGAACTGGAGGTCCTGGTTGCATTGATGACCTCCTCCATCCTGTTTCCTTAGGGATTCATGCTGGTGCTTCGATAAATCTTATATTATTTTTTGACAAGCTGAAAGACAAAGTTCAACGTGAACAATTGGCTGATGACCCAAATTCACCAACCCTGCGTCATGGAGAACTGTTGTCTGGATCTGACCAAACCAGTATCACAGTAGATTAAATAAAGTGATAGAAGAAAGACTTTAGGGAGGCGCGGTGGCTGAGGTCTGTTGCCATGGCGCATAAGGAGGCGAAGCCAGGCATTCGAGACCAGCCTGGGCAACATAGGAAGCCTTCATCTATATAACAATAAAAAAGAAGAAAGACTTTAAATCTCTCCTGTAGATGCCCTCAAAAGAGAACAGCTTGTATCATAAGTCTCCCGGGAAATCTATCTGCTTCAAGCTTGCTGGAGGTTAAAACACAGATTATGGGTATTGTCTAAATTAAGGAAATATTGGTGGGCAATACAGAAACTATTATCAGAATGAAAAATAAATTACAATCAAGTCCTTATTTTAGAGACTTTGTCCCCATCAATGAATTCACTCACGAGTGACTGAATCCACGTCTCCATGCTGTAATTCCAAGAAGTTTAAAGAATTTTCTTTGTTTTCTTTCTTGAAATACAAATGCATGCTTCAAATCAATTACCTTTGATTTCTGATCATCGTCACTATCTTCTTAATCTCACTAAGCCTGTAAACTTGGCTGGCTTTTTTCTTCTGCCCCATTTTCTGTCCCAGAAATCTCTTCCCAGAAATTAAAGGTATCTAGAGAAAGGCAACAGAGGTGGTGAATGGTATTACGAAGGATAGCTTAGTGGAAGAGGGCCAGAAAAAAATTTTATTTGAGGGAAATTCAATTGGGAGAAGATTAATTGACAAGAAAAAAATGAGTTGAAGGATTCTCAAAGTATCACAAAGGAAGCAGCAGGCTGAGGGGACATACTTATTATTTGCTCTATTGTTGGAGAACAGACAATTCATAAAGTAACAATATCAGACTTTTTAAACTGCTTCTTGAAAATTGCTTTTCAAAAAGAGATGTTTCATTTAACCAGTGCAGTTAGATGCTGTGGGGTATTGTTATGGAAGCCAAGTAAATTTACACAACAAAATAAATCTTAAACGGCCGGGCGCGGTGGCTCAAGCCTGTAATCCCAGCACTTTGGGAGGCCGAGACGGGCGGATCACGAGGTCAGGAGATCGAGACCATCCTGGCTAACACGGTGAAACCCCGTCTCTACTAAAAAAAAATACAAAAAACTAGCCTGGCGAGGTGGCGGGCGCCTGTAGTCCCAGCTACTCGGGAGGCTGAGGCAGGAGAATGGCGTAAACCCCGGAGGTGGAGCTTGCAGTGAGCTGAGACCCGGCCACTGCACTCCAGCCTGGGCTACAGAGCGAGACTCCGTCTCAAAAAATAATAATAATAAAATAAAATAAAATAAATCTTAAAAGGACAATTCCGCAGGTAAAATGGGGGTTGTCAAGTAGTCAGCATTAGTTTCTGAGGTGCCATCCTCTGAAAGCTGAAACAAGACAAAGCATAGCTCCTGAGAGTTCTGAAGCGTGAAGATTGAGATCTACTCAAGATACTAACTTTCTGGACTATGTGAATGGGTGAGGAGAAGATGCAGGGACTTGTGTGGAATGTTCAAGAAACTCAGCAGTAAAGAACTTCATCGGGCAAAGAGAGGCCTGATGGAAAGGCATCTCCAAGACATGAGGAAGTTTGACAGGAAGTTCATCTGGAAAGACAATGAGTCCTCACATAGACTCTCCTTCACTCCTGCATGAGGCGAGAAAGTCTAGCAAGGGTTACAGCCAAATCAGGAGTGAGTGCTGAGTAATTGTTGATTAGAAACCGAGATATCTGACAAAACTGCTCTTCACAGAAGATTACCAAGAAATAACTTTGTAGTGGATCAAAACGTACAAATGTAACACTTAAAAAGTAGTCAAAGGTGGCCGGGTGCAGTGGCTCACACCTGTAATCCCAGCACTTTGGGAGGCTGAGGCGGGTGGATCACCTGAGGTCACGAGTTTGAGACCAGCCTGGCCAACATGGCAAAACCTCGTCTCTACTGAAAATACAAAAATTAGCCAGGCGCAGTGGTGTGCGCCTGTAATCCCAGCTACTTGGGAGGCTGAGGCAGGAGAATCGCTTGAACTCTGGAGGCGGAGGTTGTGGTGAGCTGAGAGAGTGCCACTGCACTCCAGCTCGGGGGCAACAGAGCAAGACTCCATCTCAAAAAAAAAAAAAGTAGTCAAAAGTAATGAGCAATTTAAACAAGACAACGTACTGCCATGATAGCAATTAAAAAGTGCAGAGGAAGAGAACTTTATTATGAAATGCTTAATAAAATGGGAAAACAATTACTAGGGGAATTTCCAATATGGGGACTGCCTTGAAGAAGACAATGCATTTCCATAATTGCTGCTAAACTGTATAAAAACATCTTGCCTACAGGCTTCCATAAGGCAGAGATCACTATTCCAGCTTATATCTACTGTAATATATTCACTCATCTCGAAGGATCCCTCACAACTCTGAAACAGTCCCATAATTCAATGATTTGTTGGACCATGGGCATGTCCATTATAGACTATTGTGTATAGTTAATCCATCCGTTATGAATGTTTTAAGCTGCAATCCAGACTGCCTGGGTTTGAATCCGCATCCTGCTACTTGCTAACTTTGGCAAGATACTTACCTTTCTGTGCCTCAGTTTCCTCATCCCTTAAAAGGGAATAATGAATAGTGCTTATCTCATAGAGTTGTGTTTAAGAGTAAATGGATCAAGAGGCTAGGCTCATGCCTGTAATCCCAGCACTTTGGGAGGCTGATGTGAGCGGAGCACACACTTGAGGTCAAAAGTTTGAGATCAGTCTGGCCAACATGGCGAAACTCTGTTTCTACTAAAAATACAAAAATTAACTGGGTGTGGTGGCAGGCGCCTGTAATCCCAGCTACTGGGGAGGCTGAGGCAGGAGAATTGCTTGAACCTGGGAAGTGGAGGTTGCAGTGAGCCAAGATCCTGCCACTGCACTCCAGCTTGGGCCACAGAGCAAGACTCCGTTTAAAAAAAAAAACCGAATAAATGGATCAATAATTATAAAGGTATAAAGTGCTTGGAACAGTGCTTGACACATAGTAAGAACTTAATAAATGTTTGCTATTATTAAGTAACAGGAAAAAATGACTCATAGAGAATAAAAGGGTTTGCTTCTAACAAACATGTCAGGATATAGGTGGTTGCCCACGTGGGTTTAGCTTATTAATGATGCAGTCAAGAGTTCTGAGTCTTCATCCTCTCATTTCACCATCCTTAGCATCTTGACTTTTTGTCCTTCACACTGTGGCCTCATGGTCTCATAATGGCTGCTATAGCTCCAGACATCTCAGTTGTGTTTGGAATCAGGAAGAAGAGGGCCAACCAGGGGAGAGGAAAAACAGAGAGACAGACACACACACACACACACATATACATACAGAGAGGGGAAAGAGAGAGGGTGTATGTATCACACTAATTTCACATTTTATTAGACAAGAAGAAGTCTTCCCAGAGCTCCTCTGCTGATTTCACTTCATTTCACGGCCAGAACTGGTTCACACGAGGCCCCTGAGATTAGGAGATCTGTGCCTTGATTTTGTTGGGAAGAAGGCAGAGATTGCCTGTTGGGTGGACATCCACAGCATCTTCCATAGTTCATCATTCCTCATTGCACCAACCGCTTTGTTCCTGCCTTGGCCATGGAAAGGACAGCCTGTCTCAGAGCCCTCATTTGAGTTAATCAATTATTCAAGAACTTTTATGACATGGGACTTCACAGATGCCACCATTTGCCTTCATGCATGTTGACTACAAGCAAGGTCCACTTCTTTGCGGGACTGACTTCAAAAGTGCAATATCATCTTTTGAAAGGCTGCTCGAGCCCTTACTGGAACACACCCAGTGTGGAGTCCTCACCCAGTCAGTTTGTTGAGTCCTGCTCGCTGTTGGGGCTCGTGGGACTCTAAAGGAAGCACACTTGCCTTCAGGCTGTACACATCTCATGAGAAAATAAGAGCAGCACACATCCAACATGGCAGCTACATGCTCGACTTTTCTGGAGTCCAGAAAAAAGAGAGGTCAAATGGTCTGGCATATGCAGAGAGGCCCCAAGGATGATTACTGAGGCCTCCAAGAATGAGAAGCATCACATGAGTAAAGGCTATGGGGACAGGGGATGATTCCTGACCTGAAAGAGCCTGAGAAAAGGCTACTAGTTAGAATGAGAAGGATGTGTGATGGCGAGTCATTCTCATCTTTTGAGATTTTTATGTTTTTCCCCTTAGACCTTGGAAGAAGATGCCCACAATTGAGAACATGCCAAACATTACCATTAACAATGTCGTGACCTCTCCAAATGTAAACTATATCCATCGGAAAGTGCATGGAGACTGGGTTACTCAGGTTAAAAAAGAAAAAAAGTAAAAGTAAGTTAGAATTTGTGGTAGGATGAGGTGGCTCATGTCTGTAATCCCAGCACTTTGGGAAGCCAAAGAGGAAGGATCTCTTGAGGATAACATAACAAGACCCCATCTCTACAAAAAAAAAAGTCTTTAAATTAGCCAGGTGCTGTGGTCAAGATTTGTAGTCTCAGCTATTTGGGAGGCTAAGTAAAGCAGGAGAATCACTTGCGCCCAGGAGTTGGAGGTTACTGGGAGCTATGATCACACTCCTGCACTCCAATCTGAGTGACAGAGTGAAATACTATCTCTAGAAAAAAAAAGAATTTTCCAGCCTGTCCTCTGTCTCTCTCCAGATATATCCCACAAGCAGTCAAATAAATAAGAAATAGTAAGTATTCCTTAATAAGTCACCACTGGTCTGGAGATAACTTCTCAAACCTAGCTGAAAACAAAAAAAAAAATGTTCCGTGTACACCGAATAGTATAAAGAATGATACACATCTGATTTTCTGAAGCTAGTGAAATTAATCAGTTTTGAGCTTTGTGCTGTGATTGGCTTGGGAGGGCCTTATCCCAGGTGTCTTTTGAGTCTGAAGACAGCAGATGGGGTTTCCTTCCTCATGCTGGAGTAAGAGGCAACGCAAATGGCCAGAGTGTCTTAGGACCAGTAACGTGATTACCAATGTGAGATTGACTCCCTGGGACTTCTATTGGCTCCGAGAAGCTACATTTGTATTTCTCAAATGCATAAAGAAGCAAGACAGTGTCCTTTATGTCAAGAGAGCCCAGAAACCACGTGCAGAGTGGACACGCCAGCCGAAGGAACGGGAGGGGAGCAGTGTCCCAAGGATGGTTGTGATGAGAGTGGCCAGCAAGGGAGTACGGTCTCATGCCTACACCTCTTAACTCTGTCTAAACACATCAGGCTTCGGCCAGGCCGAGAAGTTTCTTAATTATGAAGCCTTATATAAGAAAAGAGTGGTGGGAAATACAATACAATGAAAGGAAAACATAGAAAATCACCAAACATTTGATAAGTGAAAAGGAAAATTAAAGGGGAAGAAAAATTGGGCCAAGAAAATAGCATTTGTCTAAAAGATGAAAGCCAACAAAGTGAACACAAAGAGAAGAAAATTAAGTACCAATCCTGCAATAGAACAGAAATGTGACTTGCGACAGCTGGGTACAAAAAGAAAACAATAATCTGAAAAAAGAAGAAAGAAAAAAACAAAACAATAATCTGAATAAACAAGCATACATAGTAATATGACGTGTTTCTCAAGGATAGCTGGAATGGAGAATAGGCTTCTTTTTTCTTCAACTTTACTGAGGTACAATTTGTATCATAACATTCACCCATTTAAGTGTACAGTTTGTAAGTGTAATGAGTTGTGCAAATATTACCCTAATCCAATTTTAGAACATTTCCATAACCCTGATAAGATTCCCTCCTGCCCGTCCCCACTCCCAACTCCAGGCAACCACGGATCTACCTTTTTTTTTTTCTTTTCTTTTTTTTTTTTTTTTTGAGGTAGAGTCTCACTCTGTCACCCAGGCTGGAGTGCAGTGGTACGATTTCTATTCACTGCAACCTCTGCCTCCCAGGTTCAAGTGATTCTCCTGCCTCAGCCTCCCGAGTAGCTGGGATTACAGGCACCCCCACCACACCCGGCTAGTTTTGGTATTTTTAGTAGAGATGGGGTTTCACCATATAGGCCAGGCTGGTCTCAAACTCCTGACCTCAGTTGATCCGCCTGCCTCAGCCTCCCAAAGTGCTGGGGTGACGGATGTGAGCCACTGCGCCCGGCCCACCGATCTACTTTTTGTCTCTATAGATTTCCCTTTTATGTCCCATTTCATGTGGATGGGATCCTACAATATGTGGCCTTTTTGGCCTGGCTTCTTCCACTCAGCCTGACAGAACTGTGCTTTCTGTTGCTTGTGGATGTTTCATCCCCCTGAATTGACAGCCCCCGACTCCACTGTCCCAGACAGTGCGCCTCCTCTGCCTGGCCCTAGTCAGACCCTTGTGCCTCAGAAGGTGGAAGGAAGTCCAAGACACAGAGTCAGTGCTGCCCAAGAGGCCCGGTGTGCATCTCGGGGAGAAAATAAAGCCGGGCGTTGGCCTGGGCAGTGTGGAAAAGGACCTTGGGGAGAGAAGCCATCCAGTAGGAGAGTTCTCAGGTCTGCTGTCCTGTTCTGCCCTTTGCCTCAGCAGTGTGTTCATGACTTTGCTCCCTGAGGGTACTGCCACGTGAGCCACCTTGGGGGAGTCTTGTCCGACAGAAAAAAGGAGGCACAGGACAGCTCCGGGCCCTGCACCACTCTGCTCTACAGGTGGCCCGCTGGCCCCTCAGTCCTGCTGTCCTTTAGCTCCAAATTTACTTACCTTTCCTCTTCCTGTTCCTTTTGGTCTCTGGTTTCCAAACTCTGTGAGGGTTAGAACCAAAAGCTACTATATTCCCAGCATCCTCTGAGCCTAGCATTATGCCTGCAGGCTAAGTGACAAGTCCATCATCCTTTGCGGCTAACATGTTGCACTTCCGGCAATAGGATGGCGTTATCCAATTTACATGCTCATATTCTTTTCATTTCTTTAATTTTTGTAGAGATGGGTTCTTGCTATGTCGCCCAGGCTGGTCTCAAACTCCTAGGCTCAAGCAATCCTCCTGCCTCAGCCTCCCAAAGTGCTGGGATTACAGGTGTTAACCACTGGCTTCCAGCCACACCCATATTCCTAATAAGGACTTCCGCTGGCAAAGGTGGCCGGAGAGGAGAGGAGCTCCTCAAACCTCACAGAATCTGGTCCCATGCAGCTAGGACTGCCCCTGGCCCTTTCTCAGGGTCCTGCCCAAAATCGCTGGTTCCCTAATTCCCGCACATTTGTTCGAGTCCAGCTCTTGATTTTCAAAGACAGGGGTCGAGGGCAGTTTTATTCCTCCTGGTGTGAGATTCAGCATAGCTTCCAATTTAAAAATGATTTCTAGGGAAGGATACATTGTTTTCTCTGTAAAAGCCCTGCAGCTATGCAGGCAACATTCAGATTTTCTCAGAAAAATCTAAAATAGGCAGGAGAAACTTGAGCACGGTCTGTCAGAAAGGATACCCGGGGATTGTCTGTTCTAGTGTTCGCCTCAAGTGAGTGTAACGGGAAGAGACCGTCACCCACTCCACACTCCGCCAGGCCACCTACACATGTCTGCCCACACAGACGCGTGCTTTTTTGAAATGTTCCTATCTTTTGAGCAAGTGGTTCCTTTCTTCCTCATGAAATGCATTTTGAAAGAATGCTTTAGACATTGTTACAAACTCTTGTAACCTGGGGGGGTGATCTAATTAATTAGCATTTTCTCACTTTTTTATTTCTAGCTGAACTACACTAGGATTCTATGAAAGCCGTCATTTCCAGCTCCATCCACAGGCCCGCTATACCAATCTTGCTTTTACGCCTATCTTGCTTGTGTGATGTGCTCTTTCGGGGTGTTGGGTCCTCGGATGGCTCCCACCTTTATAGTTTCAGCATTGCGACAGGCATCCCACACTCTGCTAATAACTCCCAGCGCAGCTCGAAAACGTAGAGTCCTCCACTGCTTAGTTTGCCTTTAGTTTCGTAAGCTTCACACCACGTGGCCGCCAGGCAGGCAGAGTGAGGGAGGGCACTCCTACCACCGGCTTCGCATGCACTGAGAGCTCCATCACTGTGTGTTGACTTGAAATCAGAGCAAAATCCACTGCAAGTCATGTCAGGCTATGCGTTTGAGCACCCCTAATGTGCTACATTATGTGAAATATACAGTGATATTGACGTGGACCGTTGATATGGGGCATTTGTATGAAGTGGAATTTGGAAATTTTTAGAAAATTTTAAGAAAGGCGTGCTGGATGTAAGAGCCATCAGTGAAAGCCCAGAACCTGAAGACATGTAGAGTTTCTGGAAGATAGACTTACAGCAAGTGAATTCCCAGAAAGGCCCAGGGAGAACCCAACTTCTGACTCACCCCCAATCTTACAGCTCCCAGTGAATCACTAAGTCTGGGCATGGACTTTACCAAGCTGATCTCGGGTTGACAGAGTGGGAAGGGTGGCAGGGTGAGGCTGTGCTATTCATGTGGGAGTCAGTTTGTCTGGACTAGACTGAGGACACACTCCCTCAGCACCTGGTAGACTTTGAGAGGTCAGACTGATCCCAATTTGAACCAGGAATCTAATGCCTTTACGATGGACCATTCCTTGGATCCTAGGAATCCCTGAAATGGATGCAGACCTCTGGCCAGCCCTGGATCTTCCTAACTGGAATGCTTACTTAAGGGCAGGCACCGTACAAAGTGCCTTATGTGTATTACGTTATTTAATCTCCATAACAACCTATGATTTACATCCCACTTACTATACACTCCATCTCACAGGTAAGAAAACCAAGCACAGAATAGTTAAGGCATTTCTTGGGGCCTTTCCCCGCCCCCCAGCACTGCATTGAGAGAAACCCAGCTCAAACTGACTTGAACAGAAAGGAGAATTTTTTGGATAGCTCATATAACACAGGATGGGTGGGAAAACAGCTCCACAGAACAGGGACTCCAGCGCTGCTTCATCTCTGTTTTTACCTCACCCGATTCCCTCTGCATGTCACTCCCCTCAGAGGGCCATGAGCCTTTGCCCTGCTAAACTACACAGGGACTGGCTGATGCTCTTGATCCTCAACCACTGCAGGAAGGGTCCTATTGGACCAGTTTGGCTCAGGGACAATGACGATTCAACTAACCCAGAAGAGCAGGGGCAGTCATATTAGGTGATGCCCATCCGAGCCATGGGATTGCAGTACAGGAGGGGGTGCTGTCTCCACAAACGGGGACAGGGAGGGGAGGTTCACTGATGACAGAAGACATGAAGAATGGTACCCTGAGTCACACAACTCAGCTATGGAAGGCTGGGCACATGAACCCCATCTGTCTCCAGAGCCTGTGCATTTAGCCCTGGGGCCCACGGTAAGGGCATCACTTGGGCATGTGTTAGAAAGGCAGGGCCTCAGGCCCCACCGCAGAACTGCTGAATCAGAGTCTACCTTTGAGAAGACCTGTGGGTGACTCGTGTGTGCATGAGGCGTTCTTTAATCACCATAATCTACCATGATGTTTCCTAACAACTTGTCTCTTGAAGACCTTCTTAATTTTTCACACTTACTGTATTAAACTTCATATTCATACTGTCAAGCTTTTGAGGGTATACTGGAAAGCCCCATCCAGATAGCCAGTGTCACTATTATATTACATTTAATTTTCAGTTGATACTGATGATGATTCTTTACATGTTTGGCTTACTAGTTTTAAGTAATTTTCATGTTTATCAGTGGCTCTCAGCCCAGGCTCTCAGTCTTGGGTGCCCACCGGAATCATCTGGGGAACTTCACAACATCTCATTCCCTGGGTTTTATGCTCAGAGATTCTGACCTAATTGGCCTGGACACTGAGACTTTTAAAAGCCCTGGCAGTGATTCTCATACACAGCCAAGAGCAAAACTGTTATTCAAGGGGTACAGCCCAGGTATCTGTATTTTTAGTCACTTCCCAGTGACTTCCATTTGCAGCCAAGGTCAAGGACTACTCACATGCATTACATGATTTGGTCTTCATGGTATCCCATGGAGTATGAATTGTGCCCATCACCATTTTACAGACGAGGAAACTTAAGCCCAGATAAATTTGCTCACCAGGTCACTTAGCTGAAAGAGGAGGAATGGGGACTCGACTCCAGTTTTTCTGACCCCCAAAGCCAGGATCCCACCTGCATTCCCCTAGATTTGGGCTGTTAAAGCCCTTCAGGTTCTGGGACTTATACTGGGACAGCCTAGTATCAAAGGGAGATTCTGACCCTGGAACAGAATAAATCTCTGATCCCAAGAATAGGAAATGTTATTATTCATCCCTAGGGCATTGAGAAGGTGTAACCTGAGAAAGCTGCTGAGTTGCCTTTGGTTGGGTTCCCTGCCTACCTGAGCAAAAGCAGAAACAGCAGCAGCAGCAACAGAAGACAGGAATCCCTGAAGAGCCCAAATGTAGATGGTCCTGCCTGCTGCCCGGCCAGGCCCACCCACTGGGGAGGAGGCAGAAGCGGAGAAGGTCAGGGTTGTGTATTTATCATGGAGAGGATGGTAATGACTTGGGTCACTCTTGCTGGAGATCTCCAGATATTTCATTCACTGGGATTATCTTCCCTTTTTTCCTAACTGTAACTATCTTTTAGTTACCTTTTCTCCCTCCTCTCCTCCTCCTCTCAGCTCCACTCACCAGCCCCACCCCTGGACTTTAAGGGCCTGGTTTGAACTCACCAAGTGGTGCATTTGTAATGCACAAAATAGTTAACACCATTTTAAGCGACTCAGCAGTCAGCCACCCACACAATGACGCCAGCCATTTCTTTTTTGATGCCTTCCAGCCTAGTGGTGCCTGAGCATTTCTGAGCCTTTGAGAAGGCTGAAATCCTAGTTTCCTCCTTCTTTTATCTTTTAAAATCTAGTCCCATTTGCCGCTGAATATCTGAACATCATGGAGGATCTGTAATGACTTGTGCCCAAGGTGTCAGCCTTCCGTGGAATATCACCTTGCTGCTTTCTTGCTAGAAGTCTGCTCTGAGCCCCCTCCAGCTCTCTGGTTTGTGGTCTAGGAGTGCACATCACATTATCTTTCAAGGAAAGCATCCTTTATAAAGTTCTGATTCACTGACATTTAAGTCACCAAAGTGTTAGAAAGAGATACTCAGTGGTCAAAAAGATTCTTGGAAACGTTCATTAGGCTTTCTTAGAACTAAGAAATTCAGTTTTCCAGAAATATAATGGAATTGAATCCTAAGAAATGGAAATTCAGCCTTTGGAGGCTGGAGCAGCTCAAAATCCAGTATTTGTTAGGACACATCAAAAGCAATGACTCCAGAACAAGAAAGTCTTAGCTCCAGCCCCAGCTCAGCCACTAATAGAGCTGTGATGTTAAGCTTCAGTTTCCCCTCTGGCTCAATCAGACAGTTGGATATGAGCTCTAAGTACCCTTCCAACTCAGATGCAGACTCCTTATTCTAAAGAAAGGGTTCTGTCCATCTCTTCTTCCTTCTCATATCACAGAAACCTGAGGCCACTACAATTGCTTATAGCTCTAATTATGATTTCATTAAACAAGTCTCTCTTGAGAGCTAGACAATCAGACTGTAGGAAGGATTCACACCCAGATCAACATCATTCTAGTGACTTTTTGTTGAGTATTTACCATGTGCCAGACATGATGCTAAGATACTGAAGCTCAGAAAGCCTTTGGAGTGAAATTCCTAGCAAAAGTTGCCTAGACTCACCCTTCCCAATTCCTCTCCCCACATTCTCTCTAGGAACCCCTTCAACCTACTCTGTGTCCCCACAATGCCACCAAAACTACTCTCATAAGAGTCACCAGTGCCCCTCCTGTTGCTAAATCCACCTACCAATCTTCATCTCATCTGCTGTCAGCATTTGAAGCACTTAATCACCCAGGCTTTCTTCATATGCTTCTCTCACTTGGGTTCAAAACCCCAACCTGTCTTGGTTTTCCTTCTCTCCCCTGGTTGCTGCTTCTCTGTCTCCCTTCCTCATTCCTCCACATCTCCCTGACTTGATGTTGGAGGCCCCAGAGTTCAGTCCTCATTCATTTCTGCTTCCACGTCTTGCTGTCTTGCTTCCATCACTGTCTTGCTGATACCTCCCAGTATCATTGGTATCTGTTAGCTCCAAATTTATATCTCTAGCCCAGGTCTCTCCCTGAATCTCAGCCTTGTGTTTCCAATGATCTTGGCTTGCACATGGTTACCTGCACTTGGACAGATAATGGACGTCAAAATGAAGTCCAAACCCCAAACCCAGATCTTCTCCCTCAAACCTGTTTCACCATCTTCCCCATCTCAGGTGGGGCTAAATCCATCCTTGCGGTTGCTCAGGCCAAAAATCTAGTGGCCACCTTTGATTCTTCTCTCTTACAACCTGCGTTCTACTGTTGGTTCCACAGTCATCATATGCTCAGCACCTGCCCTCTTCTCTCCAGCACCACTGCTACCATCTAGTAAGAATCATGATCTTCTCTTTTCTGGATTTCAGCAAGCGCCTCCTCGCTGGTCTCCCTGCTTCCATCCTGCCTCTTCAGCCTATTCTCTCACAGCAGCTGTGGAGATCCTATAAAACTATAGGCCCAAGCCCTCCAGATCCACCAATGGGCCCCATCTCACTCAAACTAAAAGCCAGAGTCTCCCAGAGCCTGTGTGACTCACCCCAGTCCTTCCCTTTCTGTCCTTGTCTCTGACCTCTTTCTCGCTCACTCACTCCCAGCCACTCCAGTCTCTTTAAATATATTTAGGGCCTTTCCACAGTTTCTCCCCTCTGTGTATAAGGTTCCCTCTGCAAATATCCACAAAGCTTACTCTCTTGCCTTTTTCAAGTCTGCTCAAATGTGACTTCTCAATGAGGCTGACTCTGCTTATTTTATTATCTATTGGGAATGCCCAGCCCCTGGCTCTTGGCATTCCCAATCCTCCTTACTTGTTCCACCCTTGTTTAAATCCATTCATCTAATTGCCTTCTCATACACTATATTGTTTACCTATTATGTTTGCTGTTTATGGCCTGTCTTCCCTCAAAGACAGGGATTCTTGTCTGTTTTGTACACTGTTGTGTCTCAAGTGCTTAGAATAGTGTATGGCACATAATAGATGCTCGATCAATACTTATTGAATGAATGTGTTTGTGAAGTTAAAATTCAGAGCTACACCCATCTCTCTCCCAAAGCAGTGGTCGGAAGCAGCACACTCTGGGAAAGCCAGAGGTAGGGACAAGCCCATCAGGGGTTTCCTCCTGTGCCCGTCTCATATCTCCCCATTCCCCCTGATATGGTTTGGATTTGTGCCTCTGCCCAAATCTCATGTCCAGTTGTAATCCCAGTGTTGGAGGAGGGGCCTGGTGGGAAGTGATTGGATCATAGGGGTGGATTTCCCTCATGCTGTTTTCAGGATAGTGACATCTCTCATGAGATCTGCTTGTTTAAAAGTGTGTGGCACCTTCCCCTGCTCTCTGTTCTTTCTCCAGTCTTTTAAGATGTGCCTACTTCCCCTTCCACAATGATTGTAAGTTTCCTGAGGCCTCCCCAGCCATGTGGAACTGTGAGTCAATTAAACCTCTTTCCTTTATAAATTGCCCAGTCTTGGGTAATTCTTTACAGCAATGTGAGAACAAACTAACCCACTCCCCACCTCCAGTGTGTCCCCACAGCTCCCTGTGCCCATATCATTGCCATTGCCAGGAGTGTGTGTGTGTCCACTATGTGCCATGGCGTCAGAATCCCACCCCTAATCGGTTACTGGAGGGTCATAATCCTGTCAGGAGCAAGGGGGGTGACTCACCCCATTCCCATGGCTCCCTTTGGAGAGTTCTGTCTCCGCTTCAGGTGACAGCCCTTCCATAGCACCTCCTTTACATACTCCTAGACTTTAAAACTTGGCTTAAGGTCAGTCACCTATTCCCAAATAGGCTTACCTCAGGCAAGGAGAAGAAATGATGACAGAAGAAACCAACAATTGCATAGAGAGCTCTGCAGTCAGGAAGTGCTTTCAAGTGCTTTTGTTTATTTAATGCTAGAATCTCTGGCTTCATTTTTGTTATTAATGAACATGAAAGGGATGTGTCTTGGTCAAGTCCATAGAGAAACCAGGGCTGTGCCTTAAGTATCTTCTCACCTGCAAATCTGAATGGGGTTCTGTTTTGTGACAACAGATCCGTGGGTTCCCATCATACTGTGGATGCAAGGAGGTAAGAGACAAGGAAGGGCAGGTAAGAGAGGCTCCAAGATCCACCTCGAATCATTAAGGGTGAAAGTCTAAGCTTTGGGGGAACACACTCATCTCACGGCCGACCCCTTGGGGCGCTCTGGACCTATGACCATGGAGGTGGCATCTGGGCTGGCCCTGATGCTATAAGCCACAGTGAACAGTCAGCATCACCCTTCTACTAGGGCCCCAGTTTCTGAAGACTTACCTGCTGGTTAGTGTGCTGGGAATCTGACTCGCCTTGAATCTGCTCTTGGTTTCCATGGTGATTACTTAAACTTTTCATCATCCTTCCTTTAGACCTTGGAGGAGAGCTATGCTCTCTGGTTTCCATGACAACCATTTAACCATGTATCTCTGTCTGGCTGTTTCAGAAAAGAACTGCTAGAAATCATGCAAATGAACTAGCTGCTCTCTCCTTCCTTTAAGAAAATAAAAATAAAGTGACATACCTGCTTAGAAGTTTCAGATCTCTGCTCATAACAAGAAGGGTGACTGTGTCAAACTGCTGTTTGAGGAGGGTTTATTGCATTGCTTTGACACTTTAAGTGCTCACCAGGAGTCTCAGGCTCACTCTGCTGTCTTAAGCAATTACACTCACCCCTTATCCTCCCTCCCCACTGCCTGGCAAGTGAAGACCTGCAAGTTAAAGGCTGTTTACCTTCCTACTGTTTGTTGAAGGAGGAAGGGAAGGACAGGGCCAGAGTGACCAGCCAGCCACCCTACCCAGCTAGCCATTCACCACTGTGGAAAGATGCCACAGAGAGCATCGTTGTTACTTCCAGTCGCTGTCAATAGACTGGCCGGGGTGGTCCAAGATTCAGATCGCAGCCCCAAATCATGTGGAAATCACACAGCTGAGTCATTGGGAAATGGCTTTACATTCTCTATCAGAACTCACGGAAGAAAGAGTAACCCCTCTTGATGTCAGGGCTTTGGGCCAGAGAGCTCAGGAGAAGTAGAAAGATGAGATAACTTGCTTCAGTTTGGACATCTGTCCCCTCCAAATCTCGTGTTGACATTTGATCCCCAATGTTGAGGTAAAGCCCAATGGAAAGTGTTTGGGTCATGGAGGAGGAGCCCTCATGAGTGGTGTGATGCCATCCTCACAGTAAAGAGTGAGTTCTCATTCAATTAGTTCCTGTGAGATGTGACTAGTCAAAAGAACCTGGCACTTCCTCCTCCTCTCTCTTGCTTCCTCTCTTGCCATGTGATCTCTGCACACACTGATTCCCCTTTGCCTTCTGCCAAGAGTGAAGGCTGCTTGAGGTCCTCACCAGGAGCACTTTGCCTTCTGCCAAGAGTGAAGGCTGCTTGAGATCCTCACCAGGAGCAGATGCTGATGCCATGCTTCACATACAACCTGCAGAACTAGGAGCCAAATAAGCCCCTTTTACTAATAAATTATACAACCTCAGTTATTCCTTTGTAGCAACACAAACAGACTAAGAGAGCACCCTTTCCCTTCCTGGACACATCCCTGAACTACACTATAGTGACATGCCCCTAAACCTGGGGTCCCAAGAGGCAGCATGAGCTAAGGCAGTCATGGATAAGCATAGTGTTTAAAACATGTTTTGAAACTGGGTAATATTTAAAGTTCTGGAACTTTCTCACAAAAATAGAGACTTCCCACTACTCTTGAAAAATCAGCAGATCTGTGTTAGAGCTCTACTTGACAAGGGTCTACTGGATCCTTCCAGATTAAGCATACATTCACTTGGATTGAACTTTTCTATTTATTTATTTTTAAAAAATTTAGAGAGAGGATCTTGCTCCGTTGCCCAGACTAGAGTACAGTGGCATGATCATAGCTCACTGCAGCCTCAAATTTCTGGGCTCAAGTGATCCTCCTAACTCAGGCTTCCAAGTGGCTGGGGTTGCAGGCATGCACCACCACACCCAGCTAATTTGTTTTATTTTTTGTAGGGACAAGGTCTTGCTATGATGTTGCCCAGGCTGGTTTTGAACTCCTGGGCTCAAGCTATATCCTCCTATCCAGGCTCCCAAAGTGCTGGAATTACAGGTGTGAGCCACTACAGCTGACTGAGCCTTCCTAAATAGAAAATTCTTCTCCATGATTCCTGAAAAATATTTGGATTGTAACTTGTAGTAACAGGCACAACACTCAAACAAAACCAATTATCCCTCAATTCATAGCTGAAGTCACACATGACAGAAAAGAGTTCTTGTCTAGGGATGAAGGGAGTGGGAAGCTGAAGATTGTTCTTCTACCTTCTTCCTCCAAGGCACTTTCAGTCCCCTTGGACAAGGCTGAAGTCAGCAATCAGAGTAAGCCAGATGGTGTGGAGGGGAGATGGGAGAGGCCCCAATGTGTGTACTGAGGATTTCATTCATGACCTTCTGGTGAGAATGATGTTTGAAACCTATAGGAGGACCTTTGATTGCTTCTGTTTGATGCTACTATTTTGATTCTGTTTTCAGTAGATTCATAAGCCAGTAACTCATTTGGCTGAAAATATCTGCCAAAAGAATCGTAGGACAAAATTGCTGGTTGGTTGATGGAACTCGTAGGTCAACTTAATGAGCCCCAATTTAAAAGTCAGTCTGGATTTGAGTATTGGTTGCACCAATTCTTGATGACAAGCTTCTTAACCTCTATAGGTTAAGTTTTCTCACCTGTGAGATGGAGATGAGGATGGTTTCCTCGCTGAGGGAGGCTCAAACAAGATTGTTTTTGGAGAGGCCTTGGCGCTGGGTAGAAATTTAATAAAAAGTTTTCTCCAAATAAAATGACTTTCTTTACGTCACTTTTCTTTCCCAGGTGACTTTTCTTGTCTCTTATTAGAGAAGGAGGGAGAAACATCTTGTGTTTCCTACCCACATCACCTTTATCCTTCAGAGTATCTATGGTTTAACACCTGGGGGTGAAAGAAGAAGAAAACACTAGTCATCGCTGAAAATGAACCTGAGGCCTTTAAAAACCAGCAACCTGTCAGGAAATTGACTGATCATATTAAGCAACTGTATTTTGTTTTTCTGTGAATATTGTTAGGGGGCACTATGGGAACAACAAATGTCAAGCAAAAGACGAAAGAGATAAGGAATGTTAGAAAAGATGTTAAGACAAGAAAAGGCCAAGCATTCCTTGGTTTGCCCCAGAGGCGAGCAGAATGTGATCAAACAATCTTTTGTATCTACAAAGGAGTCAGGGCATTTTCATTCCATAAGGGAAAGAACTTGCTGCTGACAGGTGGAAACAATCAAACAATTAGAGTCTGGAATGCTTATCTGCCTGGGTAAGCTGTTTTTCTCCAACCAAGAGTGCCATTGATGTAGTAAGGTGCACGAAAGCTGGACCCAGGGCGCTAAATCCCTATTAGAATAACTTAAGAATTTACACCCAAAAGTAATCCCCCATATGCACAGCCTGCAAAACTTCCTGTCGTGGCCTTTAAAGATTCATTCCTTGGGGTTTATTACAACACATTTAAAATGTAAATACTTTACAAGGACAAAGAGACTGTGTGGAGCCATCATTCACCAGAGCTGAGGATTTTTAAAATCAGATTGCTAGGGCTGGGCGCGGTGGCTCACGCCTGTAATCCCAGCACTTTGGGAGGCTGAGGCGGGTGGATCACTTGAAGTCAGGAGTTGGAGACCAGCCTGGCCAACATAGTGAAATCCCGTCTCTACTCAAAAATACAAAAATTAGCTGAGTGTGGTGGCATGCGCCTGTAATCCCAGCCACTTGGGAGGCTGAGGTATGAGAATTGCTTGAACCTGGGAGACAGAGGTTGTAGTGAGCCAAGATCGTGCCACTGCACTCCAGCCTAGGTGACAGAGAGACTCTGTGTAAAAAAAAAAATAAAAATAAAATACAATCAGATTACTGTTTTCCTCCAATGGACCATTATCAGTGGTACAGAGCACTTATGAATTTTGATGTGCAATCAGTGGACCTTTTTCAGTGTACCTCACTCAGATCTCCCTAAGTATTCACTCAGTTCTCCACCGGGGTTGTTTAGCCCTGTCACAGTGAAAGACTCTACCATCCCTAAGGTGTAGCAGAATTGACATAAAAGGGCAGGTGAAACTGACATAAGAAAATGGATTGTTCTGGAAAACCTGGAATTGGGGTAGCAGGGTAATCAGTGTAATCAGTGAAGCTGCGGTACATCACACCCTCAACGGATAACATCGTTCTCTTTACAATCAGCCCCTGCCTTTCATCCTGTGCCCCTACCGAGCAAGTGCTCCCAGAACAGTTTCTTGATAATGACAATTAACTAGCATTTTACTGGGTTCTACAACCCAGTACATTATCTCTAATCCTCCCATCAACCCTACTTAGAAATGAAGAAACTGAAGCGCAGAGAAGTAAAGTAAGTTCTTAGAAGTAATGGCAGAATTAGGGTTTAAACGCAGGCTTGTCATTTCTGCTGAGCAGTGAAGATGGGAGGAGAGTGGGAAATGGGGAGCTGATCTCTCCTGCGTTGATAGTGGGAACCAGGGATGAGGACAAGGCATGGAGGACATGCCAAAGTTCCCAGCAGAGCCTCCCTCCCTGGCATTGGTTGGGGGTCCACAAGGGGACCCTGTGCTCAGCAGTGGCAGGAGGTGCTGGGACGGTGCTGTGTCACAGGTTAGCAGGGTGGGTCTGTGTTGCTGCCTTCCAACCTGACCAAGTTCTACAGCCCCCATTTCCTCACCTGTAATGGTGATAAGAGGATCCACCTTCCAGAGCAGTAATAAAGACTGAAAATGAGGTAAGCCACACAAAACACTCAGCACAATGTCAGATGCAGAATAAGAAAGAAGTTATTTTCTGCCCACTTCTACTAAGACTCCCATTTGTCTGGTAATTGAGAACAATTTGCTGACTTTTCAATGACTTGGTTATTCTTAAAAATATCACCTCGGCCCTGCTTATCTTCTCCCTACCTCTAACCCTCCCAGCCCTTAGACCCTGCAAGAGCACTGTAATCCCTCAGAGATCCTTAAAACAAACTTACATTAAAAAGCCATCCCCCCCAGATTTTCATACTGTTCACTCCGGCCTGCATAAAGTGGCAACAAACGACCACGGAATCCGTTCCAACCTCACCCTGGGCTCTTCCTCGTGGATTCCTTTTATAGTGATTATTGTCAACAGTTGGAGAAACAAAGCCCAAGGCTCCATCTCACCCTGAGTTCTGTTGCTATAGCTGGGTATTATTTGCTTCAGTCCTTTTATCACACAAGATATACTTGTGTAATTTCAGAGGGAGACGTAACCCTCCTCCAGGCTGAACAGAACTGCCAGATCCAGGCCAAGTTTAGTCTTGCATTTTTATTTAGAAATAGCAGATAGAGCTGCCTCGCGTTCATCTGTTCTTTTTCCATTCCAGAAAACCAACAGGTATGCTGAGAAGCTGCACAGCTCCAGTGATCCACATCCACGTATCTGGTAAGGATAACAAAATATTTTCCACGTCCACCAACAACACGATTAAGGTATTCCCTCTTCCGTATTTTGGTGCATCCTCCAAGACAGGTTCAGATAGGGAAGGTCTCCTTTTCATATTTTCCTTTTTCCCTCTTTGACAGTTTGAGGACCCTCTGCCTCAGCAGACACTCAAATGGTATTTACCTGTGTGAGATTGCTTTGCAAAGAGAGGATATGTAGGCAATTGAACTCTCAGTGAACTTTCCATACCAGGTGCTTTGTGTCGGGGTGAGTGGACTCTGCAGGATTTAGGGCCCTGTATGCATACTGTGCAAGTAATCCCTGTCCCAAATAGTCCCAATAGTGTGTGTTGGAGGAGGGAGAAGTGTTGCTGGGGATGGGATGGGGCCTCAGGGAGGCAGTGGCCCTTGCCACCATTGCTTATCACCTTATTTTGAAAAACACACATGGCAACTGGGCCCTTTCTGAAATGTCACTTGTAAGGCCTAGAATTTCTGAGCCTTCTGGAGGAAGTAATGTTACCGTCTTGATTTCACTTGCCTTTCCACCTCTCTTCACACCTAAGATCCTGTCCACCTCTAAAATTTGGCAACCCTGTGACTGCCATAGCGCACTATTTTTTATACAAAAAGAAGTCTCGTTGATCTGCTTCAGCTATCATTTCACATGCTTTTCTAATGAAAATGACAAGTTTTCCTAACTTTTCCACCTTCTATTCCGGACAGTCATGGGGCTGGAGGGAGGGAGTTTGGAGTGAATCAACGGAGCGCGGAATACTTAGGAAGATTAATATCACTGCTTTGTACAGATACAGAAGCCAGCTCACTGACCACTCACATCATAAATGATTCGTAGATGTTAGAGACTCAATTATGTCTTCCCTCCCCAAAACACATATGTTGAAGTCCTAACTCCTAGCACCTAAACCTTATTTGGAAATAAGGTCATTGCTGATATATTTAGTTAAACAAAGGTCATACTGGAGTAGAGTGGGCCACTCACGCACTGTGGCTGGTGTCCTTATAAGAAAAGACGATTTGGACATACACAGACTGAGGAGCGACCATGTGAAGAGAGCGAGAAGACTTGCAAGACAAGAACGTTGTTGCCGTCTGCAAGCCAAGGAGAAGGGCCTCAGAAGAAACCAACCCTGCTGACACCTTGATCTTGGATTTGCAACCACCAGAACTGTGCAAAAAATAGATTTCTGTTGTGTAAGCCACCCAGATGGTTATGGCAGCCTAGGAAACTAATGCAATAGATTTGCCTAGTCTGCAATCACAAGGAACAGGCCTGATTCATTTATTCATTCATTCAACACATCTACTGAATGTCTACCATGTGCCAAACATGTTCCAGGAATGGGAGATACAGCACACACAAAAATAGTCCAAATATCCTGCTCTCATGGAGGTTACAGTCTTGTGGGGAGGAGGGATGGAGAAGGGATGGCAGAAAATAAGTAAAATAAATCAAGGAAATAGTATGTTAGATGGTAACAGGTGCTATGGCAGTAAGGCAGACAGTGGGGGAGAGAAGCAGCAATGAAATTTGTTTCCTATTTCTAATAGGCTGGTCAGGAATGACCACAGTAAGGTGACATATACAAAAACGTCTGAAAGAAATGAAGGGGCTAGCCATGTATTTATCTGCAAAGAGTGTTGTAGGCACAGGAACCGGCGAGTGCAAAGGCCCTGAGGTGAGAGTCGAGAGGAGATGAGACCGAATGGAAACATGATGTTATTATACAAGAGGTGTATTGCAGAGGGCCGTAGAGGCCTGGCTAAGGGCTTCAGTTTGTTGTTGTTTGGTTTTGTTTCTCGTTTCTTGTGACATGATATGATTTTCATTTTCACAGACTCTCATCCTATTGTGTTGCTAATAGATTATAGGGTGGCCAGGGCTGAAACAACAGATTAGTCTGGAGGTTTCTGCAACAGCCTGAGTGAGAGGTGACACTGGCTTGCACAAGGTGGCCTCAGGAGAGCTGGAGAGTGATTTGGTTCTGGATACACAGATTAACAATCCCTTATTCACAATTCCAAACTTCAGAAAGTCCCGACAACTGAATTTCTTTTAATAAGGTTGAGCCACATTCACTTGGCAATGAAACAACCTGAACTGATTTGAGGCCGTTTAACAGTCTTTATCTCACTTGAAGTTAATATTTGTAGGTTTTGCTACAGAAATATAAATGTGTCTGATTATGTGGTGCTGCCACCAAGTCCACTGGGGGCATTAGTGTGCTATATGACCTTTAAAAGTTCAAAATTATTGGAATTTCCAAACATACCTATTCCAAAGGGTTTCGTAAAAGATATTGAAGACAGGCAACTAAAAGCAGAGACAAGTGGATTTGGTGATACACTAGATAAGTTTCTAAAAATAAGAGCAAAAATGCAAAAGCATGACACACTGAAACATACAGGATGCATCGAAGGCAGTGCTTAGAGGCATAAACACCTGTTAACAAAAAAGATCTTAAATCAATAATCTCACTTTCCACATTAAGATACTTAAAAAGAGGAGCAAATTAAATCCAAAGAGAGCCAAAGGAAGTAAGATTAGAGTGGCAATAAATGAAATAGAGAATAGAAAATCAATAGAGAGAATCAACAGAACCAAGACTTTTATTCCTTTGAAAATCACCCAAATTGACAAAACTTCACCTAGATTGACCAAGGGGAAAAAAGAAAAAAAACTCAAATTACTAAAATCGAGAATGAAAGAGGGAGCATCACCACCAATCTCAAAGAACTGAAAAGGATTATAAGGAAATACTATGAACAATTATACGCCAACAAATTAGATAATCTAGATGAAATGTACACATTTCTAAAAACACAAACTACTAAAATTGGCTCAAGAAGAAAAAGAAAATCAAGAGATTGAATTATTAGTTGAAAAAAAAAGCTTCAAACAAAGAAAAGTCTAGACGTCTATGGCAATCACAGGTGAATTCTCTCAAACATTGAAAGAAGAATTAACACAATCCTTCACAAACTCTTTAAAAAAACAAAGAAGAGGAGGGAACATTTCCTAACTCATTCTATGAGCCCAGGATCCTGATGCCAAGCTTAAAGACATCACAGGAAAACTATAAACCAATGTCTCTTACAAATATGGATTCAAAAATTATCAACAAAATACTAGCAAACTGAATCATACAAAAAGAATTATACAATATGACCAAATAGATTTTGTCCCAGGAATGCAAGCGTGATTCAACATATGAAAATCAATGTAGTATACCATATTAACAGAATAAAAGATAATCGACCATATAATTATTTCAATAGGTGCAGAAAAGGCATTTGACAAAATCCAATACCCTTTCATAATAAAACTATTCAACGATCTAGGAATACAAGGAATATATGTCAACCCAATAAAAGGTATCTACATGAAACTCACAGCTGACATTACACTTACTGGTGAAAACTCCTTCCCCTTAAGATCAGGAAGCAGGAAGCAGACATGAATACCTGTTCTTACCACCATTTTAAAATCCATTTTATTTTATTTTATTTTATTTATTTTGGCTATTGAGTTTTTTGAGTTCCTTGTATAATCTGGAAATTAATCCATTGTAAGATGAGTAGTTTGCAAATATTTTCTCCCATCCTACGAGTTGTCTCTTCACTCTGTTGATTGTTTCCTTTGTTGTACAGAAGCGTTTTAGTTTGATAGAGTCCCGTTTGCCTATTTTAGCTTTTGTTGTCCATGCAGAGTATGAAGAACTCTTAAGCTCAACAATAAAAATACAAATAGCCCAGTTTTAAAATGGGTAAATGATCTGAATAGATGTTTCTTCAAAGATGACCAATAAGTACATGACAAGATGCTCAGCATCATTAGTCACAGGGAAATACAAAGCAAAACCACAATGAGATTTCTTTTTACACCTACTAGGATGGCTAAAATCAAAAGATAGGCAAATGTTGACAAGGATGTGGAGAAATTGGAACTCTTCCACATTGCTGGTAGGAGATTAAAATGGTACAGCTACTTTGGAAAACATTTTGGCAGTTCTCAAATGTTAAACATTGAGTTGCCATAGATCCAGCAATTTCACTCCCAGGAATATACTCGAGAATTGAAACTGTATGTTTACACAGAAATCTGCATATGAATATTCATGGCAACATTATTTATGATAGCCAAAAAGTAGAAACAACCCAGATGTCCATCAACTGGTGATTGGGTAAACCAAATGTGGTGTAAATGTAGAATGGAATAGTATTCAGCAACAAAAAGAAATAAAGTACTGATACGTTACAACACAGATTAACCTTGAAAACATTACGTTAAGTGAAAGCCAGTCACAAAAAGCCACATAGTATTTTGTTCCATTTATATGAAATGTCCAGCATAGGCCAACCCATAGAGACAGAAAGGAGCTATGAAGTCGCCAGGGCTGGGGTGAGGTAGGAGTAAGGAGTGGCTGCTATTGGTATGGGGTTTCTTTTAGGAATAATGACAATGCTCTGAAAATTAGGTGGTGGTGATGGCTGAATAATTATGTGGATGTACTGAAAACCACTGAAAGCATTTTGAAAGGAGTAGGGCAAGAGGGGAGCCAAAGATGACACCAAGGTTTGGGGTGTGAGCTAAAAACTAAAACAAGCAATACGGTGAGTGAGAGGCGCATAAAACCAGGAGCTCCATGTGGATGTGTTGGATAGAGTTGTCCTGAGTTTAGGGGAGGTGCCAGGGCCAGAGACATGAATTTGGGAGTCATTAGCATTTAGATGGAATTTTAAGCCATGGAATGAATGAAATCTCAAAGGGAGTGAGAGTGAGCAAAGAAGAAAAAAACATTCAGACACTGCATACTGGGGCCCTGGGATGTGCTGGGATTTTTGTGTGTGTGGGTCCAGTAGGGCTCCTGTATAGTGAGCTTAGAGTCCATCCCTTGGTGATGATGAGGATATAAAATTAAGTTGGTGATACAGCAAGGATCCAAATTCAATTCAGTCCTCTGGGCAAACTTCATTAAAATGGTAAGATTTGTGAACTTTGGTTTTTTATTTATTTTAAAGATAAAATTCATCCAAAAGCATCATCCAAAGCCACAAAGTTGGAGACTTCATAGTTTTAATGAGCTTTTCTTTTATTCCCCAGAAATTTGCCGCCCTCAGATAATCATAATTCTGTATGTGGGGACATGTCTTATATCCTATTTTCTTTTCCTAGTGCCACTCCATTTTCTCCCAATCTAAACTCATGATTACAAGATTAGCATCTTGCCTGTGATGATTCAGGCATATTGAATCACTTCCCAATGTGTATTTAAAATATATTGAAATCCTATCTTGGAAATGTGGCCTGTACATTATTTCAGAATATATTATTCCTATCAAATAAAAACTAATCAACTAGAAGCCAAACAGCTAGATTTCTAGCATGCCTGATCTGAGAGTCTTCATTCTTTGAATTGCTTTTTCAGCCCAAATATTTAACTCCTGTAAATCACAGGGACACACAAAACATTTCGGAAGTCTGCTGGTTTCTGGCATTCTCTGAAGGAGAGTAAAGTGACAGATTCAGATTTCCTTTTTCACTTGTTATTTTCTGTGAATTTAAAATTGCATATCACAAACAGAGCTATTTTGTGTCGACCGGAATTCAGATGGAAAGAAAGTGATCTCTTGTAAGGAAGATAGGCATCGTGTATTCGCTGTGGTAAGGCTTGCCACTGTCACAAATAAACCCCACGTTTTCAATAGGTTAAAGCCAAAGTTTGTTTGTCTTCTGTGACATCCAACACCAGTGCCCCTGGTGAGTGGGCGCTTCTCTCCCACCCGAGGGCCAGCCTCTGTACAGCGGGTGGCTCCCCTGCCGTAGGTCCTCAGAGTCCTCTGCATCCACATTCAAGGAATGTGACAGTAGAGAAGGCATGCTTGCTTCTTATGAATCCCAGCCAGAAATCACATGCATCACTGCCTCTCACATCCCATGGCTGAGCTCCCGACCACTCTGGATAAAAGGGAAACTGGGTCATGCCTTCGTTTGGCAGCTCTTCTCAGCAACAACTCTACATGTAGACAGAGAAGCATAGATTCTGCGGGGGACAGAAAGCTTTGGAGACATACAATCATGAGTTTCAACTGTGAAACTACCACAGGCTAGATGACCTAGGGTGAATTATTCAATCCTTCTGAACTGAGTTCCTTAACTCTTTTGATCACTTGTACACTCTCTGACTAAATGGGTGAAAGACCCCCGTGTAGGGTAGTTGAGCTCATTCAAAGTCATATAGAAAGTGTGCTCACTAACATGGAGTTTTACCAAGTGACTCATTTGAGCCCAAGAAACAAAACTCTAACTCAAATAGCTGGAGCTAAATAAAGGAGGATTTGTTGGTGATTGAAACCAGATCATGGAACAGTTGGCCTCGTGGGCAGCTGGGTTCAGAGATGGGACTGTTGCTAGCATGTTCTCTGCCTGCGTTTCTCATTTCTGCTCCTTGGTACACCTTGGCCTCCTCAGCTCCTCCTGCAGACAGCTTTTCTCCCTCCAAATGGTAGGGAGCATAGATGCCCACAGCCCTGAACTCATCTTCCAATTTCAGTTTCACTACCAGCGCCAGCTGGAAAAATCAGAGGAAAGGACACAGACTGACGAGGCATGGGTGCCAAGACCACTCTTAGAAAAAAGGTGGGTGCTGGACTGACAACAGATACATCAGTGATGGTTACTTTTTGATAGCTATTTATATTTGGAGGATTTAAGGCCAATCTGCTGAATCGGCTTCAACTTCAATATGAAGAGTTTCTTCCTACCTTCCCTTCTTGGACTTTGGTGGGAGTCCCTGTGTAGCATCCCACCTGACATCCTTCTTTCCAGGCTCCAGAAATAGCTCTGTGCTCCTTCCCCAGCATTAAAACCCTCCTTCTCTAAGCAATCTTATGTCATTAAGTGTGAAACAAATCAGCAGATAAATGAATTCACATGGAGGTATTAGTGACTGATAATAGCTATGTATGTTACCTTTCTATCCAGAAAACTGAGCATCGTCAAACAAACCAATATTCCAGAAAGGAGAAAGGATGCTCCTTGAAAAAGCAGCTCTAAGGGCCACCTTTTCCATGGGATTATTGGACTGTGATCACTACGGCTGTCCCCATGCTGCCCTGCTGGGAAGTACAGCTCCCCTGTTTTATGCCATGACTTAAAAGCATGCATTAAAAAGGCTGGGACTGTCAAAATGAGTTCGCTAACTGCTAGGGAGAACTACAGAAAAATAAACACAGAGTATAAAAACCACAAATAAGAGTCTGGCTTAGGAGGTAAAGGCTTCAAATCTCACCATAGCTAATTTGCTTCTTGGAGACTCGGAAGAGGAAAAAAACTCCATTCAGTCATATCCCACCCACTCTAATTCTTACATTTCCCTGTGATGTTCTGGAGGGAGTCTGGCCTGAGGTTAATCCCTGGTTTAGCTCCTTCCTAGCTCTGTAAGCTTGGTTGTGTTATTTAACTTTGCTGGGACTCAAAGGACCATGCCTACCTCCCAAAGTCTGTCTAAGAGAGTATTAATTTGCTGGGTCTGTCATAACAAAGTGCCACAGAGCAAGCAGCTTTACAACAGAAATGTATTGTCTCGCTGTTCTGGAGGCTGAGAGGCTGAAATCAGGGTGTCAGCAGGATTGGTTCCTTCTGCGGTCCCGTGCTCCACACCTCATAGCCAGCAGTTTGCTGGTGATCTTTGGCATTCCTGGGCTTGTAGAAACATTACCGGGATCTCTGTCTTCATCTTCACATGGCATTCTTCCTCTGTGTGTGTCTATCTCTGAATTTCCCCGTTTTATAAGGCCACTCGTCATGTAGGATTCGGGGCCCAACCTACTCATCAAGGAACTTCTCTGAACTGATTACATCTGCAACAACCCTGTTTCTAAATAAGGCCACATTCCAAGGTACGGGGGTTATTTGACATGTGAATTTGAGGGGGACGCAATTTAACCCACAACAAAGAGTAGACAAAACAATGCATGTAAAGAATTTAGCACAACATCTGGTACGTGTCATCTCACTAAACAACCACTGCCTTTGTGACAAACATCATCTTCCCAGATTCATACTTGGCCTGACTGCTCCTCCCCAAGGGATGCAGTCCTCCCTTGCAGCCCTCACCAGGTCACAGCACATGAAGATACTACAAGAACTATGCCATGATTTACACACCAATCACAAGAAACGACTGGCAATACCATCATGATTTTATTTATTTCGTTTTATTTTAAGACTCAGTCTCGCTCCGTTGCCAAGGCTAGAGTGCAGTGATGCGATCTTGGCTCACTGCAACCTCTGCCTCCCGGATTCAAGCAGTTCTCCTCAGCTTCCCGAGTAGCTGGGATTACAGGTGCCTATCACCGTGCCCGGCTAATTTTTTTATTTTTAGTAGAGATGGGGTTTCGCCATGTTGGCCAGAGTAGAGATGGGGTTTCGCCATGTTGGCCAGGTTTGTCTGGAACTCCTGACCTCGGGTGATCCGCCCACCTGGGCCTCCCAAAGTGCTGGGATTACAGGGGTGAGCCACCACGCCCAGCCACCATTATCATTTTAATCTTGTTGTACTATTGCCATGTTGTAGTCACTGTTGTAAGCATTCTATTTTTTTAGTTTTTTAATTCCTAAAAGCAATTCTATGAGGTGGGTACTATTATTGTTCTTCCATTTTATAGATGAAAAACCAGGGAGAGAGAGTGTAATCACTTGCCTGTTAGGAGATAGCACTGAGATTCCAAACCAAGCAGATGGCTCTGGACTTAGGTGCTCAGTCAATATCTACCCTGAAGTGTATTCCCTGTGTCCTTCAAATATCTCTCTAGTGACTGGTTTTGAAAACCTGTTTTAAGAAAGGGGAACATATATGAGGGCAGAGGTAGCTCTGTGCCGCAAATCAGGTGCATGGTATCAGCTCTGCTATGAAAGTAAGGTCCGCGGAAAGAGATGTCACTGGTTTTCTCCTTGTAGGGGACATAAAGCACATCCCCCGAGTGGCCTGGGGGCAGGTATCCCCTCTCCTCAGGCAGCTTCAGCATGGCAGAAGGGACCAGGAACACAGGCCTCCCTGTCTGCTTCCTTTGCAAACAACTAAGGAGAATGAACCCATTTCAACATATTATGTTGGTGGGATGGGTATAGGGCAGTGTTTAAATTTTGGTCAAGCCAAGCCAGGCCCCACGACAGATAGTGGCTACACGGCAGGCTGTTCAAGACCTCTAACTACATTTTCCCCCATCTCCTTCTCAGATCTGAGATCTGGAAGCCTACAGCTGCTTGTTTATGGCCTTGTCCAAAGCCCATGGATTAAAGGGGAGCTCGCAGCCTTCCTCTACCTCCCTGGCCCCCGAGCCCTGTGTGTGGGCACTGACACTGTTGCACTCCTGTGCCTGAGACAGAGGTAAGGAGTTGTCCTCTTGGCTCCAAGCACTCAGTTCTCTAGAGGGTTCAGTGGAGCCCTGTGCAGCTGTTTTCAGCCTTCTGCTTAATGTTCTGCAGTTAAGATCTCTGTGCAGGCTCCCGAACTGCAGGCCCTGTGTCCCTAGCCTGTAGGATATTTTTGGTGAGCTCTCTTTAACATTTTCCATTAATTACTCCAGCACCACCTTCCTATGTTATTGAAAAGCTTGTAATCTATCTCTTAGGCCTATTCTACCTACTGACCTATATCCTATAGTAAACTGTCCTAAAATTTACTATGGGGGGCTGTTTATTCAGCCAAAAAACACTGACCTGACTGGCAGATGTCAAGCAGAGATAGCCCTGGAGGGCCAGCCCACCAGTCTCATTGCCTCAGCAGTGACCCGTGTCTGAGACCCCTGTCCCTGAGGCAGGACAGCCATGCAGGGATAGCACACAGCTAGGTGATGAGGCAGGCTGGATGGAGGGTTCCCGGGTGGGCTGCTTCTGCCCAGGGCCTCAGCATCCAGGAGCTCTAATGCCTCGAGACCCAAGCCCCCTTGATTCCTCTGCAGGTGAGGTTTGCTTGGTTTCCAACCAAACCACGTTTGGTTTCTTTGGCACATCTTTGCCAAGCCAAGTTGCCATTGCCTCCTCAGTAAAGAAAATGAGTGGCCGTCTGCCTTACCTTTTCCCACCGAGTGAGGCCACTGAGGCCGCTGAATGCCTATCGGCTCCAGCTGCCCGTCTCTGTCCTGCCTATGCTGAGACTGCCTGATCTTCCCGAAGAGTTTTAAGTTCTACCTGCCAGATACCCAGTAGTCATCTAGCCCAACTCTGAAGCTTTACAGAGAAGCAAACAGAGGCATAGAGAAGGGAATGCATTGCCCCAGGGCACAGAGGAGAACTGGGGCGGGTTATTGTCCTGTCTTGGGACGCCCAGTACACAACTTTCTATGCACTGGGCCACTTTCATTGGAAAGGCTGAGCTCTCTGTGACTTCAAAGGGAAAGAGAAGCCCTACGCCTTTAAAAAAAACAATCAGACAACCGGAGGTGCATTGATTAGTCTCCTTTTTCCAGACCCTGCAAAGAGGGCTTCTTTCAGATGGTCCTGAGAGGCCCAGTGGACGTGGGGTCAGTCATGCCCGTTTTCCC
This sequence comes from Rhinopithecus bieti, assembly GCF_001698545.2. Classification (NCBI taxonomy): domain Eukaryota; kingdom Metazoa; phylum Chordata; class Mammalia; order Primates; family Cercopithecidae; genus Rhinopithecus; species Rhinopithecus bieti. The sequence continues at coordinate 1,258,004 of NW_016837762.1, read as the reverse complement.
AGGCTACCCTGTCCCAGGGTAGAGCTCCGCCCACCCAGCGGAGCTGTCAGCAACCACCACCTGCACTTTGAAATCTGCCATCATAGCCCACTCATGGGTCAAGAGTAACCCACTGTCATCGCCCCGTTACCCGCCTTGCCGCACTGACACAAATACGTTCCTCGCTCCCTGTCAGCAGCTGCCCGCTCGGTGTTCAGCTATATCCCCAGTCCAAACTCAGGAGTGTATGGGAGCTAAAAAAAGGATGCAGGAAAGCTTTTACTTTCAGCTGATTCTTACAGCTTACATATTTCAAATCCCATCTATATGGTAATGATGACTGGATTTCCCGAGCCAAAAATCATGACGTGTGGCCTCCCCAATGTTTTTTCTTGATTTGTGAGCACAGGCACAAGAAGACTGTCAAATACAGTGATTGGACTCCACGATTCAATCACATGTCAAGAGTTAACTTCGGGGAAAAGTGATCAAACCTCACCACACCAGAACTACATGGAGAAGTTTAGAATGTGTGGCGTCTGCCTGTGTCTGTCCCCTCCCTTTCCGATGCGCTCGCCGAGGCTGTGAAACAGCCTTCCTGTTCAGGACCAAGAGAGCCCGAGCAGAGCAGCTGCCAAGTCATCGTCACAGCCGGGCTCGGGAGCAGGGTCTTCACTCAAGATGGCAAAATAACCAGCTGAGAAACAGAAGCTTCCATCAATCAAGCTGCTGTTTGGTCTACATGACAGCATTGTGTAGTGCAAACAGCATGTTTGATTGATTTTTTTGGAGCAAGGTGACTGAAATTCCACTTCATGGCAAACACAGCCTCAATCTCTAGTGCCAATGCTTAAGTGCTAGATAGTTCACCTCCCAACCCCCTGCCGCCCACCACTCCCCGCATCTCTGCTCTGTCACTCAGGAGCTGTGTGACCTGGATCCAGTTACCCAACCCTCATCTGTGAAGTGAGGAGCCTCAGCTCTTTCCCCGCAGTGCTGCAAGAGGAAAGGAGGAAAGGAAATAGGGTGCTGGCCCGCAACCCGTGTTTTCTCGTTGGGCCTGGACTTCCCAGGGCCTTCCCTCCTCCTCCCACACCCAGTCTCCACCTTTGCTTCCCGAAGCCCAGAGACCCTTCATAAAAACATTTCCTATGCCAAATTCTGCTCTTTCTTGAAGAGGATTCTCCCATACCACGAGTTATCTGGGCACCAGGTCTGAGGCTTGGGATCTGTGGGAAGTTCACCTGTTCCACTGTGGCCAAGCCTTGGGGCTAAGCAGTGGAGCCACGATAAAGGCAGAGGGTGGAGTGGTGATCTCAGAACCAACATTCCTTTCTTAGATGTCCACTGCCTGCCAAGCTCCTCCTTTAAATAAAAACACTTCATATCCTTCTCGCTTACTCCTCACAAATTTCCATCAAGGATCCGTTTTGCTGACGAGAAAATTAGTCCACAGGGGTTGGGTTGCTTAACCCCAGGGCTGGCTGACTTTCTGTGTGCTGACCTTCCAGAGACGGCTGGTGGAGCAAGGCCCTGCACGCTCAGGTATGATCTTCGTACCTGGATGCCCACCAGAGTCACACAGCAGGGCCCCCCAGGATCTGACCTGGCTTTCTCGCTGCTGGGAGCAAGAAGCACTGCCTTTCATGCACGAGGATTCAGAATGAGGTAACGCACTTGTGTGTGGGGGAAGATCTAAGTGAATAGGGAAGAAGATCCATTCTGCAGGCTCACAAGCCTCATGCCTGGAGAGGAGACGTGCATTCTCAGTTCTAAGGTTTACCAGTGACTGCCGCTCATCGCATGCCAATTACATACGCGAAATTCTGTGCTCGTGCCATTATATATTTTCTCATTTAATCCTCCAAACAGTCCTTTAAAGTAGATGTCACAATCCCTATCTTACAGATAAGGAAGTTGGGTTTTGAGCAGTGGAGTGACTCGCCCAAGGTCACAGATCCATCATCTGAACCAAAAGCCTCTCCCCATGATCATCCTTTAACAGCGCAGTGGACGCCTCACCCTGGGTATCCATGTCATGCAGTTGGCTCAAGTGTTCATCCTCTTTCTGTTTTTCTTGAGCAAGAACTGCCCTGGAGCCTCACCTGACACTTTCCCACCAAGAGCTCATGGGGTGCTACAGGTACAACCCCGCTTTCAGGCACGTGGTCAGCTTCTCCCAAGCATCTGTAAGTATCTCATCCTGCTCTCTTCAGCAATGATATATTTGACAGGATGAGCCTGGCCTCTCTGTCCTCACCTTAGAACTGAACAGCATGTTCTGGGGATGTTCTGTCCCTAGAAGTAAACAATGGGAGAATCAATTCTACTCTACCGAGGATCAGGTGTTGTTTGGACAGTCTATTATGATGGTCAGATGAAAGCGTGTACTGTTTCTCCATGGTCCATAGTGTGAGCTATCTGGAAGGATAATCCTGGTAGCATTATTTCATTGCAATTCTCTTGTATGGTGTGAGATGGTGACTACCACCCTAACACCTTGTAACTCTAATTCAGGTTAGAGGATTCTGCAGAGCATTCTGTGTCTGCTGCCCCTCTCAAAAGGGCTTGGCCTTGTGAGGCCCATGCCATCTGCATCCTGTTCATGGATCAAATGCAGCCCACTGGCGTGAGGCAGCGTTCCCCCAAAGGGGGTGGGGCGTAATCAGTGCTCGTTGAATGGGAAAAACACTCAGATCCCATGATTCATGTTCTTCTGTCCTGGAGCTAATGGGAAGGCACACCCCAGCTACACCCATGACGGTTTAATGCTCTGAAGTCTCATCATATTAGTTCAGTCACTTTCTGAATCACTGGCCTGGGCTCTGATGTTACATGAAAGCAGCCCTGGGGCATGTGGCCATGCCCTCTCTCCTTCTTCCTTCCCGGGCCTTAGAGCATCCCCACACAGGCCCCGCCATGTCCATGTCCTTTTCATAGTCACATGCATTCCAGCTTCACTCCAAGGAGACTCAGTTGTCTTCCCACTTTCTTGCCCAGTTTCTGCTCCAGAAATCAGTCATCACCATGGTTTTATTAAGTATTTTAAAAAATAGATTACAGTTGGCTCTCTGCATCCATGAGTCCTGCCTCCATGGATTCAGCCAACCGTGGATGAAAAATATTCCAAATAAATAAACAGCAATACAACAAAATGATACAAATGAAAACAATACAACATAACAACTATTTACATTATATTAGGTAATATTACTAATCAAGCGGCAACTTGAAATATACAGGAGAAGTGCTAGGTTATATGCAAATACTATGCCCCTTTACATTCGAGACTTAAGCATCTTTGGATTTGGGTATCTGCAGGGGTCCTGGAATCCATTCTCTACAGGTATCAAGATCTATTGTTCAAAATTATTTTATGATAACTCAGTCTCAATACATCTCAAAGAAGGTCAGCTCCTACGTATTGGAGTTCATGCTCATAACGAAGTATTTATCTTCTATTTATCAGATTCTCTTGTGACTCCAATGAAGCTGACCTTTTACCTTCTCAGCATCCTACACATTCCTGCCCTGTGGCTCTGTCCAGCCATTTCCCATCTCACCTGGAACTTTCCTCCTCTTGCCCTTCTCTTCTGCGTATCTTAGTGATCCTTCAAGGTCCAACTCAAGTCACAGCATCTCCGTGGAATTTCTCTTCCCTACCCTGACTCATGCAGGCTCCTCCCTCTCCCTGACCACCCCATCTTAGTCCCTCATATTGTAATCCCCCAATGAGTTCACCTTGCCCGATGCCTAGACAGAGCTGATTTATCAAGACAGTGGAATTGCAATGGTGAAAGAGTAATTCATGCAGAACCGGCTGTGCAGGAGACCGGAGTTTTATTATTACTCAAAAGAGTTTTTAAGGATAATTTGGTGGGCATGGGCTCAGAAAGTGGGGTGTGCTGATTGGTCAGGTTGAAGATGAAATAATAGGGGGTCAAACTGAGTTCTTCTTGCTGACTTCTGTTTCTGGATGGGATCCCAGAAATGATGGAGCCAGACTGTCAGTCTGGGTGGTGTCATCTGCTACATCGGAATACAAGGTCTGCAAAATATCTCAAGCACAAATCCTAGGTTTTGCAAGTGATATTATTCCCAGGAGCAATTAGGAGAGACTCTTGCAGGCAGAGGCTGCATGGCCTCTAAGCAGTAATTTCTAATCCTGTAGCTAATTTGTTAGTCCTCCAAGGCAGACTGGTCCCCAGGCAAGGAGTTTTTAGGGGAAAGAGCTATTATCAATTTTGTTTCAGAGTTTAAACTACAAGCTGAATTCCTTCCGAAGGCTAGTTCGGCCTACATCCAGGAATGAACAAAGACAGCTTAGATATCAGAAGGAAAATGGGATCGGTTAGGTCTGATCGCTTTCACTGTCATCATTTCCTCAGTTATGATTTTTGCAAAGGCGGTTACAACATCATGGTGTTAGCTTGTTTCCTGTGAGTGAGCATCCCCTCTCCAACAAGTCAGTGGGCACTTGAGGCCAGGGATCTGAGCATCTGTGTTTTGCCTTCTTTCTTTCTTGATCTTTCAAAACCCTTCTTCTCTTTCAAGGCACAACTCAGATATCAGCTCCTGGGAGAAACCTTCCTAGACCCTCCCCCACCAATCCCCATCTAGGCAGAATGAATGGCCCCATTAGCAAGTAAGCTTCTAATTCTATGGTAAACGCAGCCCACCTCTTCCATAACATTACTTTTGACAAGCACATTTCCCCTGGCAGTAGGTGGTAAGTGGATGTTGAATGGAGATACAAATACTCACATAGCTATTACTCTAGCAGGTACATGCTGTTAATAAACTCTCCAATAATGACTGAATGAAATTGTTAATTTGAGTATTTGCTCACCTTGCAGATATGGCGCTGTGTGAAATCTTTATAATATCATTATGGCCACTGCCATAATCCATAGGATCTAAACTACATTACACTGTTGACATTTGAAGAGGAAAGAATATAGACCAAGGTCTTCAAGAAGCCCAAATTTATAAATAACATTATAAATGTTGTCCATTTGGTCATATAGCACTCGGGACCACCAACTTTTAGTGCCTCTGAAAATGTTTGAAAACTGCACAATGAAAACTAGTAAAAGTTTTAATTAAATGTTTATAACATATTACATACCACCTATAATTTTATTTATATATATAGTTATATAGAATATAGAAGTTTATTTTATAACAATAACATAAATAATTTTTATCAACAGACCTTAAAACTATAAATATTATTTACATGATTGTAATATTAAATAGGAATATTTTTTAAATATGGGATGTGGTTGCCTTTTAACATGCTTGATTGAATAGAATCTCCAAAAGGAAGGACACTTGAGCCTGTGAAGTTCTTAAGTCAATCCTGCTGTGGTATAAAACTCCCCCTACAAAGTGCGAGTAAGGTATACCTGAAGAAAGGATAAAATAAACATTAGACCTTTTCTTTGATTTCTAAAATAGAACCACTAAAGTTATTTTGAAAGACATTTTCATTGTTCAATCTTTTCATTTCCGTTATCAGCAGTAACAGAGCTTTCTTTGGTTTTTTTTTTTTTTTTTTTTTTTTTTTTTTAAAGAAACAAAGAAGTGCCCTTTTAAGCACTTAATGGGACACCTGAACCTAGAAAGGCAGGTGGAGAGGGAGGATGCCTTCCTTGGGTGTGGCTCCAGGCTGGCTGCCCAGCCCAACTGCCCAGCCCACACGTGCTCTGGCTCACTCTTTCATGCCAGCACCTCATCACCAGCCAAGGGGTACTTAATTCAAATCTGGTCCTGTAAGGCCCCAAGGGGTTCTTCCTGCCCACTGCATCAGGAAAAACCACAGCCTTGCAGGAGAGAAACAGTTTAATAGATATGAGGTCAGCCACACCACATGGGAGATGGAGTTCCTACTCAAATCATCTTATTCAAAGCTCATAGGTTAGGAGTTTTCCAAAGGCAGTTTGGGGGAAGGGGTCAGGGTGGCCAGGTAACAGGTACTTGCTGCTGATTAGTTGGGGTAGAGATGAACTCATAGGATATTGAAGCTGTCCTCCTGTGGGAGGGAATCGCTTCTGGGTGGGGCCACAACAGCGGGATTGTTGGTCCAGGTGAAACCATCAGTGTCAGAAATGCAAAAAAACCTGGAAATAGATCTCAAAAGGTCAATCTACAATAGTAGTGTTATTTGCAGGAGTAATTGGGGAAGTTACATGTCTTATAAACCCTGGAATAATGTCTGCACCTTAGCAGGACCCAGGTTCCTATCCTCCCCAGCAGCCTAATGGCCTCCTATTAGCTTTATAAAAGCAGTTGAGTTTTGGGCAAGACCTGTTATCATTTAAACTGTAGCCTAAATGTCTTCCAAAGTTAGCTTGACCCAATAGCCCAGGAATAATGAAAGGAACGGCAAGATGGGGTTTGGGTTAGCTTAGCTTATTGTCACAATTTTCTCTCTGATATAACTTTTGCAAAGGCAGTTTGCGTCCTGAACCATATTACAAATCACTGCATGTTGTAGAACTTTGGGTTATCTGCAAGTGGTTGAAACCACTGAAGTGAACTCCAGTAATGCTCTGGGTCTGTTGCAATATTACAGATAACAGATGGAAGCACCTGAGTGGTAGACATCCCTAGAAACCTTGGCATTGTTAGAGGACAGAGGGAAGTAAACAACGTGTGCACAACTGAAAATTTGTTCTCAGGGATTTGAAATCAACAGCAATGAGAGGATATCTTCTGGCTTTTGGTTTGGAGACCCAGAACTTTCATGTCAATGTTGCTGCCTCTTTTACAAAGTGGCAGATCAGAAGAAACATTCAATAGTTTTTAGAAAAGATGCGGTCCTCATGTGATTTCTCCTCCCACACTATCACTGTCTTGTAGAGATTCTGTTATCAAAACACCAAGGGTTCAGTCTAGGTCCTGCTGCTCACCACACAGAAAGCCAATCACTGAGACAATGAGTATTGCCAGGGAAGAAAGCTTTAATCTGGGGCTGCCCCAAGGAGAAAGAGAGATAAAGTCTTAAAATCCATCTCCCCATCGTGTCAGAGGTATTTGAACTAGAGCAACTCCATCTTGAATAGAGCAAAGTAAGGCCGAGACCTGCTGGGCCAAATTCCCAGACAGGTAGGCACTCTAAGTCATAAAGTGAGATAGAAGGTCACACAAAATACAGGTGATAAAGACCTTGCTGATAAAACAGGTTGCAGTAAAGAAGCTGGCCAAAACCCACCAAAGCCAAGAGGGTGACCAGAGTGACCTCTGGTCATCCTCACTGCTACACTCCCACCAGCACCATGACAGTTTACAAATGTCATGGCAATATCAGGAATTTACCCTATATGGTCTAAAAAGGGAGGCATGAATAATCCATGCCTTATTTAGCATATCATCAAGAAATAACCATAAAAATGGGCAACCAGCAGCCCTTGGAGCTGCTCTGCCTGTAGAGTAGCCACTCTTTTATTCCTTTACTTTGTTTTTAAAATTAATTAATTAATTAATTAATTTATTTTTTGAGATGGAGTCTTGTTCTATCGCCCAGGCTGGCGTGCAGTGGCGAAATCTCGGCTCACTGCAAGCTCTGCCTCCAGGGTTCACTCCTTTCTCCTGCCTCAACCCCTCAAGTAGCTGGGACTACAGGCGTGTTAGCCAGGATGGTCTCGATCTCCTGACCTCGTGATCTGCCTGCCTCGGCCTCCCAAAGAGTGCCTTTACTTTCTTAATAAACTTACTCTCACTTTACTCTATGGGTTTGCCTTGAATTCTTTCTTGTGCGAGATCCAAAAACCCTTTCTCGGGGTCTGGATCAGGACCCCTTTCCAGTAGCATCTTTCTGGTGACCATGAGGGACAATACTGATGAGACTTCCCCCGCCCAACCCAAAGGAAATAGACTGCAGCACCATTTGGCTGACTTTGGGTAAGTGGGGTACATTTTCCCGGGTAAAGGATGGGATTGGGTTAGAGGCCCAACTTAGGGTAGAATCTCTCCTAAGACAAAGGGGGTTAAAGACCCCTCTTAATAAAAGGCAAGGACGCTTGACCGAACCTGGGCTCGAGGCCCGACTTAGGAAGGTTAGAGTCCTTCCTAAGATTTAGGGGGTTGGAGGTCACTCTCAGTAAAGTCCCCCTCAGCTAAGAACGGGTTTGGCACTAAAGGATGTTAACCACTGTTCTTTTTGGTTCATCTGTCTTGATCTCTTTGCAGATGGCTATGGGTGACAGGATTAGGCATGTACAGGATAATGGGACATGGGAAGCCTTTTTCTCCCCAAAAGAGGGAAACTTGAGAGCTGATGGGACTGTTGGAAAAGATCCTTTTGTGACCAAAAAGCAGCTGCCTGAACTTTTGATTCAGTGTCTGCTATAATGGGTGGGTCTTTCTCTGGCCTCCCTGAGCTCTTCACCTTCCCCATCCTGCCACAGGGAATGCTTTTCTCTCCCTTTCTTTCTTTTCTCTTTCTTACCTTTTCTACTACTCAGGGTGACCATCTTGCCCACAAACCACATGTTGAAAAATGTCCTTGAGAGCTTGACCTTGCAACCATGTCGCAATGCTTTCGCTTGTCGCCACTATCTGGAGGACAGGAATTTAGGGGTTCACGTCAGTTACCCCTAAAAACTATCCTAAGCAGTTAAAAGACATTGCAAGCTCAAAATTGGCTTCTCTAAGTTCCTTCTGGGAAAAGCAGTGGAAACTGCCCAGTGCTATAGCTCAGCAGTTCAGGCTTTCTTTTCACAACAGCAGCCCTAGTTCAATCCTGGCTTAGGTACTGAGTACTTTCTGGTTTGATATCTGCATGAGCTTTACCATTTGTTAATTCTCTACCCCTCCACAAGCTGTCTTGAATTTTTCTTTCTCTGAGCACCTAGGAAGTTACCTTTGGTAAAGCTCAAAAGCCAGAAATATCAGCCGTTCTGCCTGGCTAAAGTCAGGTAATAAGAAATTTAAAAGGACTTTTTAAGACAGTGCTATAGTTAAAAGTCAGCTTAATTAAAAGTGAATATTCAAGTAAGCTCTAATGGCCTGCAACTCCCTGGAACAAAACAGGAGGTGCCACAGAACCCATTTTGGGAAAAACCTCTGTTTTCTTCATAAAACCCCAGGAATTGAAAGTAGATAGATCCCTCTCAAAAGTTAAAGCTATGTTCTGTTTTGCATTGTGTTATCTGACATTTTTAACTTTTGCAGGTATCAAAAATTGCTTTGAATTATGAGAAAGCCTTGGTGTGTAATAACTAGGTAGGAAATATACTTTTATGGATGACCAATGGCAGCTATGGGGTGATACACAGCTCTTTGCATGTTTGAATCAGAGAAACATACTCCTGGCTGCCTAGAAGGTAGGGAAATACCTTCTTATCGCCCACTGATGGAGAAGACTCCCGTGGGAGATGGGCCAATTCCCCTTTTTGAGGGGGTCCAGGATCTGGTATAAAATGGGACCCTTAATTTTGGGGGATCTGTTCCTTGCCTGAGGGTTGGTTTCCTGATTGCTTTCTCACTCCTCGCTAGTCCCTGTTTTCCCACATTCCCTGCTATATAAATTCCCTAGTTTTAGTCAGATTGTTATTGGAAGGGGTTCCCTATCCAGACCCAAAGAGAGTGTTCTTGGATCTCTTGCAAGAAAAAATTCAAGGCATATCCATAAAGTGAGAGCAAGTTTATTAAGAATGTAAATGGTTGCCCATTTTTATGGCTATTTCTTGATTTTATGCAAAACAAGAGGTGGATTGGATTATTCATGCCTCCACATTTTAGATCATATAGGGTAACTTCCTGACGTTGCCATGGCATTTGTAAACTGTCATGGCGCTGGTGGGAGTGTAGCAGTGAGGATGACCGGAGGTCACTCTCATCACCTTCTTGGTTTTGGTGGGTTTGGGCCTACTTCTTTACTGTAAGCTGTTTTATCAGTAAGGTCTTTATGACCTGTATCTTGTGCCGACCTCTTATGTCATCCTGATTTAGAATGCCTAACTGTCTGGGAATGCAGCCCAGTAGGTCTCAGCCTTATTTCACCCAGTCCCTATTCAAGATGGAGTTGCCCTTGTTCAAATGCCTCTGATATTTTTCTCCTCCCTTTTATAAGAGAACCCTTAATCCTAAGGGTTGCAAAGGGATGAAGATCCATCTTCTATAACTTCTTCAGGCTGAATAGGGATGAAGATATTAGCCCGGCTAATTTTGCATTTTTAGTAGAGATGGGGTTTCACCATATTGGGCAGGCTGGTCTTGAACTTCTGACCTCAAGTGATCCACCTGTCTCGGCCTCCCAAACTGTTGGGATTACTGGCATGAGCCACCGTGCCCGGCCAATGTGAAGTTTTTCCTGGAGGAAGACACCCAGACAATGAAGGGAATTTTCCAGAAGAAAATGTGTCCAGGCATTCCCGAGGACCCCAGTTGCTCCCCAGTGGTAATTTAGGCAACCAGTCTCTTCCAGAACATTGGAAGCAATTCTCTGCACATTTCGACAATTGTTTAGAAATAGAGAAAGCAAGCACTGTTATCCCCCAACCAAACGCGTGGTTAAGGAAGAAGTCAGAGACTGGAGTAATTAAATTCAGCTGCCATAAATCAAAGACTAAAAATTACCAAATTCCCTCCTGAACACTCAGAGGGTAAACGCAATTCTTGGCCAAGCTCTGTTCATAGTTCAACCTTACCTCCATGGATCCATGCTCCTAGGACCAGGCAAGCCTCAGAAAGGTAGCTGCTGATGGAGCAGCATCTGACGACCCAGAAATTACAGGGCATCCTATTCTTGTTTCCTGATCCCTTAAACACGGTTAAAAAAAACTGATTGTAATTTATCAAATCACATTTTACCTTGCTCTTCATAAACAAAAGAGATTATGTTCTTGTTCTCTTCGTTAATCAGATGGATATGCAAAATTAAACCATAGTATTAATTGCCCACAAACATTAAACAGATGAAAAGCTTAAATATCAAAATAGAAAGTTCTGTTACTGTTCTAGGTGTATCATAGCTGTTGAGTGAGACAGAAGTATAGTTATGTATTTTGTAAGTGAAACATAAAATGATGATATTTCAAAACCCTCCGTCAGATTGATCTCCTTCTTTCTCACTCTGTTCTTTTTCTTCGAACCTTCTTTCTCACTTTCTGTTAATTCTTTTTCTTCTAAACTTAGATTTTGGAGAAATCCTTTGCACCTTTGCTTTCTGGTAGAAGTCAGGTTGTAACATAGACAGAAGAGTTTCCTCCCCGCTGCCTGCCTTCCTTTAGTCCTCCCATCTTTCCTTCCTTATTTCCTTTGAAAACCTTTATATGGCCAAGTGCAGTGGCTCACGCTTGTAATCCCAGCACTTCAGAGGTCCGAGGTGGGCGGATCACAAGGTCAGGAGTTCGAGACCAGCCTGGCCAACATGGCGAAACCATGTTTCTACTAAAAATTCAAAAGTTAGCCAGGCATGGTGGCGGGCACCTGTAATCCAGCTACTCGACAGGCTGAGGCAGTTGAATTGCTTGAACCCATGAGTTCAAGGTTGCAGTGAGCCAAAATCATGTCATTTCACTCCAGCCTGGGCAACAAGAGTCTAAAACCTTTTTACTGCATTTGTTGCACAGTTTATTTAGAGTTCTCTAGTTCCATTCCATAAGACGAAGTACTGGTTAGAACAGCTCTCAGGGCCAGAGGGTATCCCTGGGAATCAAAACCAAGCCTGTGCCTTGAACACCGGCCGTGCTTCACCTGGTCTCACACTCTTTTCTCTGTTTTCTTACCCTTTGTCAAGGCTGGTCTTGGTTCTGCCTCCCAGCCTGCAGGGTCTTCCAGCTGTGGCCACATCCCCTCACTCCCAGCTGCCATTAACTGGTCTGTCAATTGTCCCACCTTCGGTTTCTTCCTTCTTGCTTCTGCCTGACCCTTACACCCTAGCTCCTCTCCAAATGGAAAGAGGAGATGTGATGCTATCCACAGACAGCTCTGCGGAAAGAACTTTTTTTAGTGGCTTAGGTTGGGGAAGGGGATTAAGAGGGGAAGTTGAAAGTGCTGACTAAAACTAAGTTTTAAATCTCCCAGTGGCATTTTCTTTCTCTTGCTTGCTATGCTGTGTAGTCATGGATTTCCACGTCTTTAAACCCTGTAAGTTCTTTATTCATTTGAAAGTCTGCTGTATTTCACAGCGTAAGCCTGGCATCTGCAGAATGATCTGAGAGAGGACTACCTGAGAAGTCTTGGTGTTGAATTTGTCTTTTGGAATTACAGGTTCCTGGGCTGATGGCTTTGGTTTTAGCACATGCAACAGCTAAAAGGGTCTTATTACGAAGCCGAAGCTGTGCAGACCATCTAGGAGAGCTTCTCAGTTGACATATGATTTGCTGAAATGCAATCACCCAGACGTCAGGAGCAGATTGCTTTTCATTCCTACTAGCACTCGGGGAATTTGCTTTAACATTTCAAAAATCTGCATCACTGGTGGGTGGGGGGGAGGGGAGGGTTATAAAATGTGCTGACACCTTCCCTCTGAAGCAGCAAGTGTCTGGCAGCTCATTTTATTGCTTGTACAATGTCTCCTCTTTGGCTTTGGGTACAGGATATACCACGTGACTTTCGTCACTTCTGGAAGCCACAGCCATACTGCCAGGATGACCTGGTGAGCCCTGGTCCCCTGTCTGTCTGGCACACAACGAGGGTCTTTTTTTCTCCAGGGGCTCCCCCTGAGTCTTCTGGGCCTGCCTCAGGGCTCACAGCATCTCAGAAACGTCTGCTATGGCAGGATTCATGATTGAGGTCCAAGTTGAGCCAAAAGCACTGAGTGCCAGGGATCCACTTCCTCTTTCAGAAGAGTGACAGCCCAGTGTTCAGGTTGGGGCATGAGGCCAGAGGCACAGAGTCCATTAATCTACCTGGGAGTCCTGGGGGGCATGAAGGGAGGCTCAGGGTGTGTTGGGTGTGATTTTCCCCAAGGAAGTATCTTCACTGTGCTTCTGTTTGGTGGACCAAACTGTATGCACTCACTGTGCCATCCTTTGGCAGCCAGGGAGCCTAAGAGATGACATTCCTATTGCCTTGTGGCTTGTTAGGGGCCCATAGCCAGGAGACTGCTTGTGATTCTTATTAGGACTCAAAATGTCTCCAACTTTACACAGCTTCCCTGGACTGATTGACCTCCCTCAAAATTGTCTGGATGCCAAGTCGGTAAGATATGTGTTAAGAAAGCAAGGTCAGCTGGGTGCAGTGGCTCACATCTGTAATCCCTGCACTTTGGGAAGCCAAGGCAGGCAGATTGCCTGAGCCCAGAGTTTGAGATCAGCCTGGGCAAAATGGCAAAACCCCGTCTCTACAAAATAAAACTTTTAAAAATTAGCCAGGTGTGGTGGCACACACCTGTAGTCCCAGCTACTCGGGAGGCTGAGGTGGAAGGATCGCTTGGACCCAGGAGGTCAAGGCTGCAGTGAGCTGTGATCATGCCACTGCACTCCAGCCCAGGAAACAGAGTGACACCTTGTCTCAAAAAAAAAAAAAAAAAAGTCACTGTGCCCCACTATCTGCCATTGCCTCACCTACCTCAAGTCCCCTGTAAATATTCCAAAAGGTAAAAGTCATTAGAATACAAACTCCATGAAGACACACCTCATTTGCTTTTTCACTGCGGTATTTCCAGGAGTTAGCCCAGTGCCTGGTTTACAGCAGCTGCCCAATAAATATGTTTTCATTCAACCAGCATCTGTTAAATGCCTGTTGTGGACCAAGTGTGTGTTGTTCACTAAAGAGGCAGTGAGGCGCAAAACCAGGCTCAGTCGCCCCCTTCATGGAGCTTGCAGTTTAGCGAATGTTGAGTGAAAGAACAAATGTATGCAGACAATGCCCCAGGAAATCACGGCCATTGCAAGGGCAGAAATCATGCATGAGTCAGTGAAGTCCATATTCATTCAGTTTTCCATTCATTCAATGCATATTTATTGAGCACTTGCATAGCTCAGTGGGTAGGCACAGATGCTACAAACATGAATAAAACATGATTCCTAGCCTCAAGAATCTCATGGACTGGCAAAGAGATAAACTACTGAGGAAATAATCACCATACAATGTGACAGATGACATAATAAGGCATGAAATGCTGGGGTAGCACAGAGATGGGAACCGCTAACTTTGCTAGAATATCATACAGGATATTAAAAGATTTATAGGATTGAGGACAAGGTGAGAAAGGCAGTCTAGATGAGGGGAAAGGGGGAAAACAGGAGCAAAGTCTGGATGCATGAGAGTCTTGTTTGGAAGGACTATGGAATGTCTGAGGGGCTAGAGCATTGGGTACAGAAGGAAAATGAGGTTAGAAATTTAAATTACAACTTGAAAGCCAAGCTAAGGTATTGTCTTAGGCTTCTTGTGCTGCCATAACAAAATACCATAGACTGGGGAGCTTAAATAACAGAAATTTATTTCTCCCAGATCTGGAGGCTGGCAGTTCAAGATCAGGTGCCAGCATATTTGGGTTCTGGTAAGAGCTGTCTTCTTGGCTTCCAGACAGCTACCTTCTTGCTGTGCCCTCACATGGCTGAGAGAGTGAGCTCTCTGGTGTCTCTTTTTACAAGGACACTAATCCCATCATAAGGGCCCCAGCTTCATGACCTCATCCAACCCTCATCACCTCCCAAAGATCCCACCTCCAAATCCTATCACATTGGAGGTTAGGGCTTCAACATGTGAATTTGAGGGGACAGAAGCATTCAGTCCGTAACAGCTGCATAAACTTCATTCTCTAGGTGGGGAGGTTATGGAAGGAGGAAACCAGACCGAAGAGCTCACAATTGTGGAGGGGCAGGGTGTTGGTGGGGGGACCTGGCAGCCCAGGCTTGTCGGGGAGGACATGGCATTGACCTCTCTTTTCCAACAGTCTCACAGTGCATTTTTTCAGCTACATTCAGGCAGAAGGGGCATCTTAGGTGATCAAGGATAAGTCCCCAGTGGGTGCTCTGTGGCAAGGGAGAAAGAATATCCTTTTTTTTTTTTTTTTTTTT
>NW_016837762.1:1196393-1242806 GCF_001698545.2 Rhinopithecus bieti | reverse complement strand
TGAGACGGAGTCTTGCCCTGTCGCCCAAGCTGGAGTTCAGTGGTGCGATCTCAGCTCACTGCAAGCTCCGCCTCCTGGGTTCACGCCATTCTCCTGCCTCAGCCTCCGGAGTAGCTGGGACTACAGGCGCCGGCCACCACGCCCGGCTAATTTTTTTGTATTTTTGGTAGAGAAGGGGTCTCACCGTGTTAGCCAGGATGTTCTTGATCTCCTCACCTCGTGATCCGCCTACCTCGGCCTCCCAAAGTGCTGGGGTTACAGGCGTGAGCCACCGCGCCCGGCCGGGAGAAAGAATATCTTTACCAGACCAAGAGAAGCCAGTTCTTTTCATATTGTAATCATCCTGCAATGAGGATGGTTGAAAGATCAGGGAATGATCAGGGACTTTTTAAACTCTGCAGCACTTTGAAGACAAAATGGTCTTCAAAAGTCCGTTTTGGTTTTGTACCTTTCCTCGGGGTACATATCTTTTTTTTTCTTTTTTGCGGCAGAGTTTCGCTTTTGTCGCCCTGGCTGGAGTGCAATGTTGCCGTCCCGGCTAACTGCAGCCTCCAGCTCACTGCAGCCTCCGGCTCCCAGGTTCAAGTGATTCTCCTGCCTCAGCCTCCGGAGTAGCTGGGGTTACAGGTACCCACCACCATGCCCAGCTAATTTTTGTGTTTTTAGCAGAGACGGGGTTTATCATGTTGGCCAGGCTGATCTCGAACTCCTGACCTCAGGTGATCCACCCGCCTCGGCCAAAGTGCTGGGATTACAGGTGTGAGCCGCCGCGCCCGGCCTCTTCAGGGTACGTATCTAAAACTCCCGGCCAGGGCTTGGGTTTCCTTGTTCCATTTCCATCTGCATTTCAGCCCAGCGAGGGCACCTTGTCAATACTCTGTTGCCAGCAGTGTGGTGAGGTGAGGAAGCTGCTAGGACTAGCACTTCCCTGGGAGGGGCAAGGCCCTCAGGGCCCAACGAGAGGTAGCTTCTCTCTGGCTGACCTGCAGACAGACTCCAACACAGAGGGGTGTGGGTTCCAGGTGAGCCCTTGATTGGGAAGCCACAGAAGGAGGGACCCCTCTGCATTCTCTGTCATAGGGATTAAAGAAATAAAAGTTAACTGTGAGTGACTTGGGATTTGATTTCTTTTTTTTTTTTTTTTTTGAGACGGAGTCTGGCTCTGTCGCCCAGGCTGGAGTGCGGTGGCCGGATCTCAGCTCGCTGCAAGCTCCGCCTCCCGGGTTCACGCCATTCTCCTGCCTCAGCCTCCCAAGTAGCTGGGACTACAGGCGCCCGCCTCGTCGCCCGGCTAGTTTTTTGTATTCTTTAGTAGAGACGGGGTTTCACCGTATTAGCCAGGGTGGTCTCGATCTCCTGACCTTGTGATCCGCCCGTCTTGGCCTCCCAAAGTGCTGGGATTACAGGCTTGAGCCACCTCGCCCGGCCGGGATTTGATTTCTTAACTCTGTCCCTCTTTTTTTTTTTTTCTTTCTCCGAACCATAGGCACAAGGAGGACATCCTCTGTGTCCTCTCCAGTTACAATGGGGAGATTGTTATTTGAAAAGTCATCTCAGGCCACATATCATGGAAGCTGAACACTCCCAGCCCCTCTGATGGCCCAGATGATAGAGTAGATGAAGGGGTAGACTCCACGGCCACTCTGCACAGGCCCTGCTGGCTGGAACTCCTGGCGAGTTGTCTGACGGAGTCTCAGTTCTGGACTGCTTCCCAGTTAGAAGGGATTGGCCTGGTTTCAGGTTTGATTTGTCAGATGGAGATTCCCAAAGCTGGAAGGACACTGAAGAGTCCACCTAATTTAGCCCACATCCCCAGGCACCTGTCCATCAAAGCCAGGCCAGCCCACCACCTCCAGGAGCCCTTTCTCATCAGCTGCCAACTTGCCCCTACTAAGCCCCTCAGGCTTGCTGGTTCTGCTCTTACTTTTACTCCTCTGCTTTCTGTGCCCATTCCCCATGTGCTTCCTCCATCCAGCTAGCAAGCCTGCTCCCCAAGCCCAGTGCAGACATCATCTCTCTGATGCCTTATCCAACTGGGTGTCCTCAGGCTTTTATGCCATCCTCATCCTCAACCCCCTCTGGTGACCTATGACCTTTATATTCCCACTTGGGTCTGCCTGGGTCTGTCCTTAATGCCTGTATATTGTGTTACAAAAATGTGCCCCCCCTACCCCACTACCCCTATTTTTTTTTGCCCGGGTTCCATTTCTTTCTGCCAATGCAATCATAGGTTCATGCATTCAAATATTCATTCAAAAAATACTGAAGATCACCTGCTCTGTGCCAGGCATGGTGCTAGGTGTTGGGGCTTAGAGCTAGTAATCACATTCCTCTCCCTCCACGCCCTGAACCATTTGACAAATACATATGGGAAAGAAACATAGGATCCAAATATCTACCAGTTTTGTTGCTGACTGTGCTGGATTGGAGAACTGGCTGGACCCCACAGCCAAGTGGGCTTCCTTCCTACCACTCTTCCCTCACCTCCAGAGTCTAGGTCCATCCTTCCCAAGCAGCAGGCCACAAATGCTCACCTGCCAACAGCCAGGGGCTCTATCACCCCCAGGCCCATGGAGCTCCAATAGGGGAGACACAGGGAATTGGACATTTTTGCTTAAATTTAGGAATTTCTTGCATCTCCTGAAGCCCAACCAGAAAATACTGAGAGCGGTAAGTCCCAAATTACAATCCCTTGCTTCAGACATTTGATAACTCATTAGTCAAGGAGAAGCTCTGATGACTTATTCAATCAGAAAATATCTTTGAGCCGCTTCATGGGCATAACCCATGAGAGATGCAAAGAGGAAACAGAGATATGAGGCCTGGTGCTATCCTCAAGGGGCTCGTAGTCTAAATTCAGAAACAAGAATGCATGCCCAACAGGTAAAATAAAGATAAAGCCTTGCAGTCAGTCCTCACTGCTGCTCGATTAAAAACTGAAACCACTGGACCACTGAGATTAAAAAGAAATTCTTAGCTCTAGATTTATCATCGAGTCTATTCCTATCCTCCTTTCCTGCACATATTTTTAAAAAGATTATTCTATGAAGCTCTTTCTGAGCGTGTTGAAGAGTTTTAAAAAGTCTCCTGGGGGACCGGGCACGGTGGCTCATGCCTGTAATCCCAGCACTCTGAGAGGCCGAAGTGGGCACATCATCTGCAGTCAGGAGTTTGAGACCAGCCTGGCCAACATGGTGAAACTTCATCTCTACTGAAAACACAAAAATTAACTGGGCATGGTGGTAGGTGCCTGTAATCCCAGCTACTCAGGAGGCTGAGGCGGCATAATCGCTTGAACCTGGGAGGCGGAGGTTGCAGTGAGCCAAGACTGCACCACTGTACTCCAACCTGGGCGACAGAGCAAGATGCTGTCTCAAAACAAAATAAAACAAAAACAAAACAAAAAACAAACCTCTTTAGGCCCTTTGGGGAGAAAAAGTGGCAGCATTTTCTTCTAAAACTTATTTTCATTGCCATTAAAATGAAAACAAGACTAACTACTGGCCAAGAATGCAATGTTGACCTTTCAGCTAGCAGTTCTAATGTAAGACCCTGTTCACAGAAGCATTTATTGATCAAAGTTATTTGACATTTTGGTGGTTTTCAGAAGCCGGTCTTCTCCAATAATGCGAAGCCAACTATAGCCACCAATGACTCACATGTTTGTATTGAAAACAATTGCAAAAATGAGATAGAAATATATGAAAATTTCTCCACACTTCCAGAAAAGAACAGTCCTGGCCCTTCTTGAAGGTCAAACCAAAACACAGTGATCTTTGCATATGGGATTGGTTAGGAGGTTGTCATCTTATTTGGAAAACCATCTGGACAGCTGTTCTGAAGTCATTCTCAGGAAAGAGGGAAGCTAAGAGAGAAAGGCAATTGTACAAGCAAAGCCAAGTGAGTAGAGAACATATTTTTTCTGCTGACTTTCCAACATTGTAACTTAATTCTTCCTTACACTGGGGACGTGATTCTTTCTGTCACCTCAAAGAGAAAGAATTTGAGAGGGAAAGAGAAAGATCATGAAATTTCAACCAGGCTAAAATCCAGGAAATCTGTGCATTCACTGGGAGACTAAGGCATTTTATCTAGGAAAATAATATAACAACATTTGTTGGGTACCTCTTCTATGTCAGTCATTTTCCAGAGTGCTTTTTAATATTTTATCTCATTTACTGCTCATATTGATTCTGAGAGATAGGTACTATTATACTCATTTTCATGAATGGGGAAACTGAGGCTGGAGAATTAAAGGGCAATGGTTGTAACAGCTGCCATTTGTTGAGCATCTTTGTGCCCGACACTTGACGTTCACGAAATCCATTCAGGAAGGTCATGTAGTACTAGCCACATAGTGTCTTGTGTAATCCCTTTTCAGACCCTATAAAGTAGGAATTTGCCACATCACAGGTGAAGAAAACTGAGGTTTAGGGAGGTGAAATGCTCCTCCAGGCCCCACCCAGGTAAGTGGGGAAGCCAGCTGCATGCCCATATCTCTGTGCCTCTGCAACCTCTCCCCTGGAATGAGTATAAGCAAAGCAAAGGAAGCTTATGGTTGCTGCGTCCTCCCCTCTTCCACCTCTCCCACCTTGCCCCCTAAGTGCAATATTCCCATGAGCCTGGTAACCTGAGAGCAAGGTAATGCTTAGCACAAATCACTAGTGTTATTTTCTGGGAATCAGGGAGGATACTGGGCCGAAGAGCAAGGCAGGAGCCACATCTCCACATAGGTGACCCTCCATCCTGCCTCTGAGAGCATTCCACCCCCTAAGGGCAATCACAAAGGACAACATCAAGGGCATGGGCTTTGGAGGCAAACAGCTGGGGTGGAATCCCAGCCCCTCCATTAGTAGCTGTGTTTGACTGTGGGCACATCATGGTTCTTTCTAAATAGCAGTCTCTCCCCCTGTAAAATCAGAGGATAATGCCCACCTAGGACTGTGATACTGCAATATGGTAATGTCGAGAAGGTGCCCAGTTCAGTGCCCAGAACATACAAAGTGTTCATGATATGGACAATTTTGGCTGTGACCATCATCCACCTGAGGGCGAGGCTTGAGTTTGCTGTGTTTATTGTGGCTCCCCAAGTGCACAGCCCAGTGCTAAGCTCATGGTCAGATTGAAATAAATATTGTTGAATGCTTAACATCCTGAGTTATGATAGTGAGCCTTGGGAGCACAACTCCAGCACCAACCCCATGATTTATATAATTTTTGTCTTAGTCTATTCAGGTTGCTGTAATAAAATACCATAAACAAATGGCTTACACAAATTTATTTCTTAGTGTCTGAACATTGGAAGTCCAAGATCAGGGTGCCAGCATGTTTGGGTTCCGGTAAGGACTCTTGTCTGAGGTGCAAAATGCTGGTTTCTCCTGGTGCCCTCACATAGCATAAAGAAAGCAAGAGAACCCTCTTGGGCCCCTTTTATACGGTCATTAATGCCATTCGTAAGGCCTCTACCCTCATGACCAAATCACCTCCCAAAGGCCCCACCTCTTAATACCGTCGTACTGCGGGTTAAGATTTCAATATATGAATTTGGGGGACATAAACATTCATTCCCTAACAAACCCTTATTTATATAAGACATCCATTTCTCCCTCAGCCTGGGCAATGTCCCCCTGAACCCCCCAGGCTCAAGGAAGGTAAGATAAAGAGAGCTCTTTGCCCAGCCTCCCAGTATCCAAGCAGCAACATTCTTTGTAGCTCTTGGAGGTTTGACTCTAAGTAGGTTTGTAGGATTTTCATTCGACAGCAAATATTTCAGTTCTATGTACTAAGCACTCTGAGAGGGTTAGGGGTAAGCAGTGAAAAGACAGATGCGGCTCCTGTGTTGATGGCACTTTAAGTCCAGCAGAGGAGTGGAAGACCAGGGAGGTAGGAAGGGGTTTAGAAGCGATTCCTGGCTTAGTGTGTGGTGGCGGTCCGGGTTTGACATTTACCACTCCCTGCAGCGCCCTTCTCCGCCCCTGCCCGTTCCATCTTTCAAGACTCCAGATCAAATGCTGCTTCCCCTGAGGCACCCTCTCTAACCCTCTTCCTTCAACACACAGCAAACTTCCTCCTGTGCGTGCCCATGGCATTTTGTTCCTTCCTCTGAGATAGTTCTCGGGAGACTGGTTCTGATCTCCGCTTCTCCCTCTTCCCCTGCTCTCAGCACCGCGCTTAGTCCCTAGACGTAGTTAACAGACTTCCATAAAAAATAAGTGAGTGAAAGAATGGGCATCTCTTTATGGCCTTGAGCAAATCTTTTAACTTGTGTATGATTCCGTTTCCTCATCCAGCAATAGGAATAATGATCCATCACTATGTGGGCAAGAGTCCCAGCGACCTTTAAGAGGCGTCATTAAGGTTAAACAGCATTCCCCCCGCCCAGGGGGTCCTGGAAAAGCGTCCTCTTGGGAGGGGCCTGCAGACTCCCAGGCTAAGCCCCTGAAAGCCCACCTGCTTTGTTCCTCAGATACCTCAGCCTCTCCCCACAGACTATACCAAGTTCCCATTCCCTGTCTCTCTGCAAAAGTCCTATGGGTCCTGGGGCAACATCCAAGTCCCCTAATCAATTATGGACGGCCATTAGCCTTCCTCTTTGATGTTACCCCATCGACCAGAGAGGCCAGTGCTGCTGAGGGCACTTACCTGAGAGAGAGCAGTGAGTATGTGACTGTGAGAGAGAGAGAGCTGTGGGAGAAGAGCTGTGTGAGAGAGCTGTGAGTGTGAGAGAGCTGTGAGTGTGAGCTGTGAGTGTGAGAGAACTGAGTGTGAGCTGTGAGTGAGAGACCTATGAGTGTGAGTTGTGAGTGTGAGCTGTGAGTGTGAGTTGTGAGTGTGAGCTGTGAGTGTGAGAGCTGTGTGAGAGAGCTGAGTGTGAGAGCTGTGAATGTGAGCTGTGAGTGTGAGAGAGCTGTGTGAGAGAGCTGTGAGTGTGTGAGAGCTCAGTGTGAGAGCTGTGAGTGTGAGAGCTGTGTGTGTGAGAGCTGAGTGTGAGAGCTATGTGAGCTGAGTGTGAGAGAGCTGTGTGAGAGAGCTGTGTGAGAGAGCTGTGAGTGTGAGAGCTGCTCCCTAGTGGCCAGTGGGCCGGGAGGTGAGCCTGGAGCCTGGACTGTGCTCTTTTCTGAGACACAGGAGACCCTGAGCCTCCACCCCGCACCTGGAGCGCCCCTGTTGTTTCCCGGGGTGTATTCCCTCTGTAGAGCCCAAGCTGACTGGCACCCCCAGCCTGCTCCGCCTCCACCTCCATCCAGGGAAGCAGTCCCTTGGGGAGCGAGGATCCGACACCCACATCCTCTCTGCACTCTCTGAGGGCTGATGGGGCCCCAGGCCCTCTCAGGCCAAATGGACCAAGGACATCACGTAGTGTCCCTAAACACCACGCACAGCCTTTAAAGGGAAGTGGCCATCGCAGCCCCAGGCAACCTGACAGAGGAGCCAAGAGAGTTGGGCAAAGAATCCCTGCAGGGCAGAGCTGGCGGCGCCTGGGGGGTCCGCTTCCGAGCTGGCTCATTTATGGAGCTGGAGATCGGGCCCCCGGGAGCGAGAACGGGCTTCTGAGTCCAGACTGCTGGTAACGGGCTGGCTGGCACTAAGCAAGCAACATGAGCCAGGCTGCAGTAAAATGTCACAAGTGGGCCAAGGGCCCAGCTCCAAAGCTCTAGGATTTTAAGTAAAGCCGCCAGTGATGTTCTGGTTGCTGGAGGCCAGGAGCTGGGTGTCCCGGGGTAGCTAGTTACTTGTGCTCTCCTTGCTGGCGAGGGAGGCCACCCCCGCGGCCCTGGCTCACAGCCCAGCTACAACGCTTCTGGCCTGTGGGCACCAGGTGCCCTTGGATACCTCTCTCTCTCCACCCTCCTCTCTGAGGCATCCATCGCTTCTGTTTTACCTGGGTGGGAGCACAGAGCACCTCCTGCCACCCCTGAGGAAAGAGGAGGAGGCTTCTGCGATCTTTTAGGGAGCTTCCAAGAAAGAGGAAGTGGTTTTGCACAGCACCCATCCCACCCGCAACACACATGCATACACACAAAGGCTTGCTATGTGAACACCCACACATGAACCACAGGCGAGAATTGTGACTGGTAGGCCAAATAGAATCCCCAGCGAATTCCTTTATTAGGCAAGTCCCACAGTGTATTTACAATAAACATGCACACACACATGCACCAAACTGAAAAACATTAATTGCCATCAGAGCCCAAATCTTCTGCACTTTCCTCTGTAGCCAAAGCTGGCCTGAGTAGAGGCTACTCAAGTTGTTTAAATAAAAACCCACAAAAAGGAAGAGCCCCCTTCCCTGATATACACTGAGAATTCTAGCTGATGAAAACATATATAAACGAAAAGGAAGAAGAGGTGTTTGCCCCAGGAGTCATGAGGCTGCAGTGTCCTCTCCGCACAGGCTCAGACACCAGCTCCTGGTGGGAACCTAGCAAAGCGCAAAAGCCATGGCCCTCTTCCTACCGCTTCCCTCCCGCCCAGGCTCCGTCACCTCCCGGAGGCTGTTCTATGGAGTGGGCCTCACTGCGGACTTCGTTCCTGTAAGCTGGGGAGTCCATTGGAAATCGCTTTCAGAGACAGGTTCGGTGTTTCGCTTTGGTTTGGTTTTTGACACTAGACTGATTGTGTAACACATCACCTCTGCCAGGTGCCAGGCCCTAGGTTTCATTTATCTTCACGGTGTTTCTAACTCACTGGTGGACTGACATAGGCACAATGACTATTGATTGATTGAATACAGCATTTCACTAGCCATTGCCCGGCAGGAAAGCTTTGTCTGTAATGGGCCCTGTGTGCATCTCAGTCCAGAGGGAAAGCCCCAGTCAGCAGCATCTTGGTGACCGCAAGAGATGCCCTTTCCCACCTGGCTGACCAGCAAGGCTTTGTGCATGTCTATGACATCCAGGAGTATGTTCTGCAGGGACCAGAGCTCCAGCCTCCCAAGAGTAGACAATGAACTTCATGTTAAACTCTATTGATGAGCACAGCTTCAATTTTAGTGTAATATTCTGGTTGGTCAAATTAAATTGTACCAGCAAGGAGGGATTCTTTTAAAATCTTTAAAAGCAGATTCAGAGGAAAATATTTTAATGAAAATATTCAATGTTGGCAAGGATGCAGGAAAAAAGGCACTCACACACTCTTGAATAGAGGAGGAATTGCTGTGTGTTGTCTAAAGGGCAAGTTGACCATATGTATCTAAAGCTATGAGTGGCAATTCGACTTCTAGGGATTTGGCTGCAAGAAATAATAAGAAATATGCCGAGAGATTCAGTTATGTGTTTGTGCGCTGGCACATAGTTTATAAGAGAGAGAAAAATGGACAGTGTAGCTGTCCAACATAAGGGAAATGGATTAGATACAAGATGGTATAATACATTGGAGTATAATGTAGTCATTAAATAATGATGCTATATATGGAAATGTATTTGCGGGAAAAATATTCATGACGAATTGTTAAGTGAAAAAAAGATCAAATCACAAAATGGTATCACAATATGATTCTATCTTTGTTAAAACAGAGGTAAACACAAGATCGAAAGTCTGAAAAAAATATACACCCAAGTTTTAGATACGTTAAGTTTTGTCGATGAGGTTATGGGGATTTTTTATTTTATTTTGGAAATATGTTTTTTCTAATTTTCTGTGTACATATTGCTTTGGTAGTAACAAAATATGTTTAAAATTTTAAAACTCTTATACAATTATAAAAGTTCTCATGTTTAGAAAAAACTCAAACAGTACGAAAGAATGAAAATGAAAACAGTAGTTGTTTTCTGACCTCCCCTATGACCCTAACCTCCCATATCTGCTTCCTGGTAAGACAGTTAATGAATTAAATTTCCTTCCAGAAGGTTTGCATGCATATGTATCTATATACATGTGTATACAGGGACACAGACACACACACACACACACACCACAACACAATACCTTTTCAGAACCCAGTTTTTTCTTTGTATCTCTTGAACAACTTTGCAAATAATCATATTTAGCTCTACCTCATTTTTAAATGGCTATGTAATATTCCATTAAATACAATTTAGAGGTAAAATTGAAAGTCAATTTAGAGGTAGACATTCACATACTTCTCTTTATTTACCTGTTTCTATTCCACCACAGGAGAACTTTAAGTGCTACCATGAGAGAAATCAGAATTTGGAAGTAAGAATGGTGTGGCTTGTGTTTGTTTTTATTCCAAGAACTGAAGAGTAGCTTTCACTTGGCTATTTTAAAAATGATTTTTGATTATTTGGAAACTTCTGCATGTTTACCAACCTGTAAGCACTGAAAAAAAAAATAATAAGATGTTCACCTTGCACAGGTCTCATTTCGTAGGTCTTTGGACCTGGCATAAGGTCTTAACACACGGCAGGTGCTCAATGAACACTTACCAAATTAACAACCAATACTTTGCCACAGCAGCACCTCTCTCCCTGCTGGATGTACATCCCGATCTGACCTCGTCCTGCAGGAACGATTACACAGCAGCTAGCATCATGGTGCATTAACTCTCCCATCATATTTACATATGTTTTTTCTTTTAATTTAGATGTGACATTCTGAAGGGCACATGTCAGCATGGTGACATCATGAGTACCATTCTTTTCAAGTTCAAGAATTTGTAAAAGAGTTAAAATCATTTTCTCAATTTTGATCAAATCAATCAGTCAGCTCAGAAGCTCTCTGAATTAGTCAAAAGAGGAAAGCAACATTTCAATTCTTCTGATGATGAAAACAAGACACATATTGCATGCGTAGAACTAAAGGAAGAGATTGGAAGCCTTCTTTAAAAAAAAAAAAAACTAATGATTGTTTTCCTTGAATTGACCTGGTGTTGTAGTGTAAGTTTATAAGCTTAGTAAGTTTAAGATTTTTCTTCACTGGGGTTGAAAGGAGTCAGTGCCAAGGATGAGATCTGAACTCTTGCTGGATGGTTGTTTTCAACCTCTTGATCTTCCTGCCAGATCCATCATCCACAAAGTGTTTTCTAAAAGATCTCATTTGATGTCTAAGGCTGGAGTTGGGGAGTTTGGAGGGAGCATGGTGTGGTAGGAATTAGGGAAAGAAAGGTATCAAGAAGCATTCCGGAGATAAACCTGGCATCTGTATCCCAACCTTAGTTAAAGGAGCACTGACATATTGATCTGATGTCCCTTTAATGAGGTAGCAGCCTTGGAGAATTTATCCTCCCCTTTTATCTCATTAGTTTGGAACTGATAGAAGAAAAGTTTCTGCTGTCACCCTCCCTTGACTGCACTGTGTGCCTGTGGAGGAGGGACAGGGCATACACCCGTCCCTCCTCCTAGGAGACATCCACCTGGCCTCCTTCTAGTCTCAGTCCGCCATTGATGTAGCCAAAGATGTAGCCTCCATTGATTTATGAATTCTCTGAGGTAAAATGAATTAGTCTGCTCAGGCTGCCATAACAAAATACCACAAACTGAGTGGCTTAAGAGACAGAAAGACATTTTCTCTTAGCTCTGGAGGCTGGAAGTCTGAGATGAGGGTCCCAGCATGGTTAGGCTCTGGTGAGGGCTCTCTTCCTGGCTTGCAGACGGTTGCCTTCTGGTTGTGCCCTCCCATGGTGAACAGCCAGTGAGCAATTTCGCATCTCTTTTTATTAGAATGCTAATCCTATAGGATCGGGGTCCCACCCTCATGATCTCGTCTAACCAAAATTACCTCCCTCATGTCCCTATCTCCAAATATTGTCACACTGGGCGATTAGGGATTCAACAGATGAATTGGGGGCAGGGAAATGGGAAACATGATTTGGTCTATTGCATAAAGTTACCTTACTTTCACAAAATTTAGTAAAATCAAAGACATTTGTACTTATAGAAGTCAGCTTAACTGAAGGCAGTAACTTTGGTGAGAAGCTGGGTTATCATGAGAGTCATCTCTTGGTAGGAACAGTTCAGGACTAGGGGGTCAGAGGGAAGAGGCCTGGTGTGTGTGGGATGTAGAGACCAGCTTAGCCTGACTTGCTGCCCAGAGGGACTCTGTCCTTGTTTCAGTAGGGTTGTCTTGTCCCCTAGCTTATATTCCTTAAAGCAGGTGCCAGGACTATTTTGAATTTATCCTGCAGGTTCTTAGTATATTTCTGAGTAGACTATGCACTCCTGTGATGTGTTTTGTAGGAGACATTCTAGGCCTCAGTGTCCAAGGCCAATTGCCCTGGAATTGTTTCTTAAGGAAATACAGAAGCAGCACTTAATTTGATTAAGATGACCTAGCAAGGATTAAAAAGACCTAGCAGTCTTAGCAATAAGCTTTGCTCTGATCGTATGCATAAAATTTATTCACTTATCTCTATCCTTCTAGAGACCTTTGGGCAGAGCAGTCCCTGGAATATTTTCACTCCTGCCTCCTGGAGCCACCTGAGAGTCCCCTATGAAATTTTGACAGATCCCCAGGGCATGCCCGCTCACCCTGGAAGAGAGATGTTTCTGCTGGGCACAGGGGAAAGGAGGAGCAGGAGAATGTGACAGAGGAAAAAGCTCGTGCTGAGGTTGGTGCTAGCACATCCGTTGCACCTGTGTTTACTTTGTAGCTTGCAGGCAGATCAGCAGAGAATACAAAGCGTAGCTTCAAAGAGTCAAGGCATGATCTGGAGAAGCAAGTAAATACAGGAATGAAAGTATGTTCCTTCCATCCCAATATTCATGCTACTCACTGGGACCAGGAGGACTTGTTGGCTCACCTGTGGGAGGGTTGAACTTCCAGCTTTGTCCTCCTTTTGACCAACAAAAGGCTGTTGCCCCTGACCTTGGAACACAAGGAGACACGGCACCATACACAACCCACTGTCACATCTGAGAAAGCCAGACCAGGAACATTCAATTGCAGCATACACCTCGCTGCTATGAGATGCATTTAAAAGTAGGGCTTCCTAATCAGTGAAAGGCAGAAATGATCAGTTTCATGACCAATTCTATGAAAGTCAGTCAAAGCAAGAGATTTTGAGAGGGCCCTGGTCAATGCAGTCTTGATTTAGAATTCTGTGAAATATATGGATTTCCAAGAAATGCCTGCCCTTTAATAAATTGAAGAGAAGGTCATTTCATGAGCTATTGCTCACCAGCTATGTCACAACTGAAGGCAGAACACCTGCTCTGCCAGCAAAGTCATGTGTCGTAGGTTTTTCCTCGGGAGCCTGCTGGAATACTTATTACACAGTATAACCTAGTCACTGACTCCTTAGAGCTCCAAACATGTTCAAAATTAGAAACAAAGAGACAGGCCAAGCACAGACCAGGAAAAGCTTCTATCTCGTCAAAAGCCGCATCTCCACGATGTTGCTCCCAGATATGTTCCCAAGGTTATCAAGGGGTGCTCTGGTCACTCCCAGAAGACTCTGAATGTGTCGGTGTGACACATGGGGCGATTTAGAAATACAGTCATTTCAGTGTGCATTTAATATGGAGAAAACAATTTTGATAGACCCGCAACTTAGAAAACAAAAGTACAGGGAGAGGTGAGAAGAGAGGAAAGAAAGGAACAAAGGGTTTGGTGGGGGAAAGAAAAGAACAAAAGAGCGTGGTGGGGGTGCTGATGTGGACAAAAACCCTGGTAGGTTGACTGTGAGCTACAGCAGATGTAGGGAGAAACCTGCCTGCAAGTTCAAATTTCAGGATTAGGGAGGAAAGGGGGTAAGCTGGGAGGAAAAGGAGGGAAAGAAGAGTGGAAGGGCAGAGGGAGAGGGAGGAGGGATGGAGGAGGAATCGGGGAGAAAGGATACCCAGTTCAAGAAACTCAGAATAGTTACACGATGCTCACTCCCCAAGCACGCGAGAGGGTGAGCAAAGGTTTTGCACGTGACCTTGATCTTGTGTAAGAAAACCATAGGGTGATTTTGTTTATGATTCTGTCCAATTGGATCATGGATACCTGAGGAACTGTCTGTAAATTATTTCCAAGAAAAATACACAGAGAAAAAAGAACCTAAGCTCTTCTATAGCGTGTCTGGGCCAGTCAATGGGAATCCAAATTGTACAGTTACAGAATAAAATGTTTGTAGCACTCTTCATGAGTCAGGGTTTCCTGGGTTCCACTTTCAAGTTCACCCTAATTAGTTTGTGCCTTTCTCTAGCAGTCATGTCCACTGAGTTAGCTATCGAATGAGGAGTGGGATTACATGATCTCTAAGTTTCTTTCCAGCCCTAAAAATGGCAGGTTTCTCTGAATGTCTGTTTTGAAAAAGCAATGTGTTGATTGGATTCTGGATCTCAGTAACGATTCTTCTGGAATGCCAGAGATCAAACACGACTATAACAAAAATAAGTTGACTGGATGCAGAAAATCATTCACCTGGAAAATATCACATATGAGTTGGTAGTCTGAAAATCAAGTCAAAGCTCAGGAGAAAAGGCTCTTTTTATCTAATGGATTCAGTCAGGCTGCATCTTGTTCCAACGCAGAAAATTCGTGTAACGGACAGGTGGCCCTTGTTCCCCATGACCAATGTGATCATGGGTTCCTGTTCCCATATCTGTTCCTTATTCCAGCCTGAAAAGACTGATAACATTCTCTCTCCAGAAGATTCCATCCTTGAAGCTGAGATGAAGGAAGGCATAAACAAACAGAATGCATTTTGCAATAGCGATTAGTCTGAAAGAATCACCCAGGTCAAAGAGAGGGCCCTCCTGAAATGATGCAGCCTTTCTTGGCAGGGGCATCCCAGGCCTCCCTGTCATCTGCAAGAGTCACTGTCCCTTAGCCAACCCCACCACCCCATCCTGTTAGTATAACTGAGGTCACAGCTCGAATCCCACACGTCAAATGTCCTTCTGCAGGATTCAGGGCACTCTAAGGCTCCCCCAGTTTCACCATCAAGGCCCCCCTCAGTTCTTCAACCCAAGCTCCATGGCCGATGTTCCTTCCCCCAGTGCCACTTAAGGTATGACTGCCTCACTCTTCCTCCTTAGGACCCCTGTGCAGACACCCTGGGCTCCTGAGAGCATGAGGTGGAGGGCGGGCCCTGAGGCTCCCAAAGCTATGGAAACCTGGGGTACCACAGAAACTCTGTG
Organism: Rhinopithecus bieti; assembly: GCF_001698545.2. Taxonomy (NCBI): domain Eukaryota; kingdom Metazoa; phylum Chordata; class Mammalia; order Primates; family Cercopithecidae; genus Rhinopithecus; species Rhinopithecus bieti. The sequence goes on along the minus strand of NW_016837762.1, from coordinate 1,227,780 downwards.
CGCCTGCCCGGTCTCCCTGTGCTGTGATGTGGGTTTTACAGGGAAGCAGGGCAAATTAGTGCCTCTCTCTAGCTCTGCGTGTTATTTCGTTCCCTGGGTCCCACACTGGCCTTCTTGGGTCACAATCCCTGTGATGTTTGCATAATGATAAAACCCCCTAACAACGCATTTTTCAGAATGGAGATGCATGACTGTATGTCTTTAAAGGCAAGGAACCATTAAAAAATGATGCACACATCCCGTAAACATTTTATTTCAATTTGCAACATTAAGATGTACATTCATTCGCCAATCTTTTGATGTAGAGCCAAGGTTGTTTCTTCCACCGAGAGATGAGTTCAGCATGATCTTCTGTAATGCATTATATATGATTTTCAATTTCCACTTTGTAAAAGTAGAGTAAGAATTTAATGGTATTTGCAAAGCAATGTGAGTGCAATATCCTTGCAGATTTTTATAATTTCTCCCACACTTTAACAGTGGTTTCACATACCCTCAATTCAGTATCACCCTTCAGCTAGTCTTTTCAAAGTCTTCATCTTAGCTTTCACTGTTTTTTTCATTATATTTCACATGAATTTCATGAATTTTCATTTTGTTTAAATAAATTTATCAGCACAATGAAGTGCACAATGGGCGCAAACAGGTTTCAGAACAAACCTGATTCTAAGCACACAACTCAATCAGTCACCTGCTGGAGCAGAAGTGCACTGGCCACTTTCACCACCCTCCAGGCATTAGCATTCAGAGGGCCGTGGGCATTTGGCAGGGTGTTGACAGAGAGCCAGCTAATCCATCAACTCACCTAAGAGAGTGTCTACTACTGCAGCGATCCTTTGACCAACGGATTCCCTAGAAATAAAATCAACACTTTCCCTGGGCAGCTTAGCTGTGGGACCAAGGACAGGGAGAGAGAACCCAGGAGGGAGGAAGGCGATGGCCCTGTGGTCAGCACACTCATGTTGGTTCTACAAGATACCTCACATACATTGTCTTAGTGGGGCCCAGTTTCTCAGATAGCACACACCTTATTCAACATCAAAAAAATGTTGGAGATCTTCCACCCAGGGATGTCTCACACATTTAGGTAGGAAATCACTGAATTCCATTGTTAGTCCTCACAACATCCCTGGAGATGTTCTATTTGTTATCTCCACTTTACAGATGAAGAAACTGAGGCTTAGGGAGGACTTGTAATTTGCCTAAATTTAAACCACCAATATGTGGCAAGGCAGGAATAGGATCCCACTTCTCTTTCTGCCACCCCACAGTGATAAGGTCTTGGAGAAGGAATTTTATAGGAGCATACAAAGGAAGGGGTGTTGCTTACAAATGCTCCGAACACTTTGAAGATTTGGACAACCGGCACATTGCTGTGGAATCAAGCACATCCTTGCAAACTGCAAGCCAAGTGATGGTGCTGGTGTTAACCTGCAGACTTGCAGAGGCTGGGTCAGCTTACACAGAAAGAAGGAGAGAGATGACCGGGATGAGGTGCTTCCCAGGCTGTGCAGGATGAAGTGAGGCATGGACAGGCAACTGGAAATCATCTCCAGAGAGATGGGGCCAGGATGACCCAAGGGGATGTGTGTGGAGCAGAGTGGGTGCAGACACCTCAAGTGCTCAAAGAGAAGGAGGGATGGATTGAGCAGAGACTGTAGGTCAGGCAAGAGGAACGAGAGAACAGGCAGACAACAGTGCCACAGAGGCCAACTATGCTCCAGGAAAGGGTGGTTGATACCTGGTAACCCCGGTAGATCAAGAGCATTCAGATCTGGTCCGAAGGTTTTTGTTGAAAATTGTTCATGAATATCTCCAAGGAAAGGTTGTTCAACATTTCCCTCTGCAATATTTGGTGGCCACCACTCAGTGCCAGGCGCTGTGCAGTGATACAAACACAGATGGAAAGGAGTCTGTGTACTGAAGGAGCTCACACATCCCTGGCACATCCCTGTGTGAAGGAGCTCACACATCCCTGACAGGATCGGAATGCAAAGCATGGTGGGGGTGCTCACTTGTGAGGTCAGCAGGGTGCCTTCCCAGAGGGAGAGAACTTAGGCTGAGACCTGAAAGATGAGTAGGATGTGGCCATCTGAAAGGAAGCCTTAAGAGAAGGAAGAGCTGCTACCATGCAGATGAACCTTGAGGACCTAATGCTAATGAAATGAGCCAGTCACAGAAAGACAAATATTGATTCCACTCACAGGAGGCACCTGGCGTATTCCAATTCATAGAGACAGAAAGTGGAATGGTGGTTGCCAGGGGCTGGGGAGAGGGAAATGGAGAATCGTTGTTTCATGGGTATAAAGTTTTAGTTTTGCAAGATGAAAAGCACTCTGGAGATGGATGGTGGTGGTGGTTGCACAACAGTGTGAATGTACTTCATGCTGTGGAACTGTGCACTTAAAAGTGGTTAAGATGCGTGTTTCAACACAATTTTTTTTTTTTTTTTTTTTTTTTTTTTTTTTTTTTTTTTTTGAGATGGAGTCTTGCACTGTCACCCAGGCTGGAGTGCAGTTGCGCGATCTCGGCTCACTGTAACCTCCGCTTCCCGAGTTCAAGCAATTCTCCTGCCTCAGCCTCCTGAGTAGCTGGGATTACAGGCGCCAGCCACAACGCCCAGCTAATTTTTTGTATTTTTAGTAGAGACAGGGTTTCACCATGTTGGCCAGGATGGTCTCGAACTCCTGACCTCGTGATTTNTTTTTTTTTTTTTTTTTTTTTTTTTTTTTTTTTTTTTTGAGATGGAGTCTTGCACTGTCACCCAGGCTGGAGTGCAGTTGCGCGATCTCGGCTCACTGTAACCTCCGCTTCCCGAGTTCAAGCAATTCTCCTGCCTCAGCCTCCTGAGTAGCTGGGATTACAGGCGCCAGCCACAACGCCCAGCTAATTTTTTGTATTTTTAGTAGAGACAGGGTTTCACCATGTTGGCCAGGATGGTCTCGAACTCCTGACCTCGTGATTTGCCTGCCTCGGCCTCCCAAAGTGCTGGGATTACAAGTGTGAACCAGCATGCCCAGCCATTTTTCCACAATTAGAGACAGAGAAGAGCCTGAGGCAAAGCCACTAGGCAAGAGAGAGGGGATGTCCTGGAAATTTCTAGTAGTTCAATGTGGTTGGCACAGAGTTGGGGGTGGCAGATGTGAGGACAAGATGATGAAGGGAAAGGGTTTGAGGAGTGGAAGCAGATGGCCTTTCCAAGGGGTTTAGACACATCCAGGAGGAAGGAAAGAGTGGGCGACACGGGACCAAGTAGAAGGGATTGACGTAAATATTTTTTTGCTAATGGAAAATGTGCAATGACCATGCTCCACCTGGGGTCTTCGCTTTAAGCAGGGGAAGCGGGGGGCCCTCAGGTGCCTGAGGAATCTGCACCCTGTACTTACCTGGTTCTTTCTCACCAGGCTGCCACTGGGGCAGAGCAAGCCCTCCTGGAGAGCACCTGTGCTGGGGGTGGCCCAGCATTTACCAGACCTTCCAGTGCCATGAGATCATCCGCATGTCAGCCCTCAGGGAGAAGCCAGATTTGTCTATTACTGGTTCAGATTTGTTTAATTCAAATTTTCTTACACAGGAAGAAGAAGGGAGTGAAGCTGCCCAGAAGCCCTGATCATAAGGCAATTTCCTTGTCTGAGTTCTAAAGAGACCCAGCTGCTATTTTCTTTTCTTGGCAAATTTTTCCCTGTGCAATCAAAAGGTCTGACTGAGATTAAGCTTTGCTAGACAGGAGCAAAGAAGAGCAGAACAAGGAATGATTTCAGCCACCACGGGCTTCTTCCCAAAACAATTAGAGCTTGAATTTAAGCGAACAAATCGGATTTGAGGTTTTTCTTCCTTGAAGGCCGTTGTTCCATTGAGCAAAGAGCGCAGGGCTGATGAACTGAGCCGATGGCTCCCCGAGCAGCTCTGCCACGGATCCAAATGCCACCTACAGCATCTGCCTATAGGTGGGCTGAGAACAGTGGGAGAGAACCGTGAGGCTATTGGTGAAAAACACTGGCAGATTTAAACATTAACTGTGTGCCAGGTGGGCCTTGCTTAAGAGCTTAGATGTATTTGCATTTATTCCTAATAACATCTTTGGGAATAGATACTGTTAGCATCTCATTTTACCAACCAGTAAACTGAGGCTCCCAGAAGTTAAGTGACTCACCAATGGTTAACAATTAAATGACCCAGGAGATTCTAGAGCCCGTGCTCTTAACTACCAGACTCCAGAGTGGAGGGAAATCGGCTCTGGGAATAAAATTAGGAGGCCAGTTGCCCTCTTCTTTCCAAGGATGGTCCCAGAGCAGCCACTTTAAAGCTGTAAGCGAGCAACCTCAGAAAGAACAATAGTGTGGCTGCCAGTTCCCAAGCACGTACTGTGCTGATCTCTTCACCAACATCGTGGAATCCTCACCGCAGCCTAGAAAGGGAACATCCAATTTCACAGATGAGAAAGCTGGTCCTCAGAGAGATGAAGGTTTCGCCCAAAGTCACACAAACAAAAAAATTCACAATTCAAACCTTTGTTCCCAAACACTGAGCTGTGAACCTCAACCTATAATTTAAACCCATCACTTTGCAAATGGAGACCACAAGGGGCAGAGAGCCCCTAACTGCAAAGCTAGACAGTCTCTTGGCCCCTCTTCCAGTCCAACACTTTCCAGCACCCGCTCCACGCTGTCTGGTCTCTCCATGACCAATACCCCTCCTGGAGCAGGGCAAGGGGACCCCTGCCCCGGCCATGCCCCTACCTAACCACACCTCCTTCTCCAGGTCATGGAACCAGGAAATCCCATGCCCAGATGGCCTGAAGTCTATGTTTAGAGCCTGCACGGCCTCCTCCCACATCCATCAATCCCAAGAAGAGCCACACAGTCCCAGGCCCAGAGAAGCGGTTAAGGGGCCAGGGTTTGTTGGGGTGAAGACCTATACTAGACATGTTAGCTGGGGTGGAGATTGTTTGGACGAATGGAGGCAAGATGGTGCACTTCCGGGTTCTTCTTCACCAACTTTTCCCGCGCGCGCAAAAATGCAGCCGGCGCCGGGAAGGTGCAGACCAACTGGGCATGCGCCAGGTGACGTCAATCCGAAGAGACCAATATTTACCTGGTCGCACCTGCGGAACGCCCCTGACACGCCCGTGCCCCGCCTATTGCCCTCCCACTCCTAGAAAAGCCGCTCCGGAGGGACGCCAGGCGCGGCCTTCCTCAGTCCTCCACTCCTGTCGGGATGTCAGGACTGCAGGAACTCCGTCCGGGAGCCCCACCGGGGACTCTGTCGGCCTTCTTTGCCGGAGGCCGACAGACCTCTTCCCCACACCTTAGGTGACCAAAATAAACTTGCAGTTTTGCTCCTACCCTTGCCTACTCACTAGTTCTTTTGTGCCCGCTCTGGTGGTCTTAGAAAAACAAATCAGGGATATTCATGCATATGCACATTAAAGCCTCCACAGTGCAGAAAGAAGCTGGGGTGGAGAGAGAAGGAGGAAAGTGAGAGGCTGAGAGTGGCTCTCCCTGCATTGCTACAATTGCCATGGAAATATGAGGACCCCAAGAATTCGACATCCACATTGGCCATCTGGGGCCTTAGGAAGCTGACAGAGTAGGAGAACAGAACATTCAGCATCTGCTAAATGTTGACCGAAGAGTTTGTCAACTTTCTAATGCATTTTTAAACACTGCCTTTATTTGTGCTAGGCCTTGCTGTGGGCCTCAAACATCTGAAGGGTGAGCCTGTCTCTGCCTTCTCTTTCACTGCTCTGCTTCCTCTAATCCCACACTTGGAGGGCCCTGTGACCGCCTCCCTGTTGACAGACCACCCCTTGCAAAGAATGCTGCATTCTCACTGGGCATTTCAGCGTGTGTCTGTGTTTCCAGCAGTCAGGGGGGAGGTGCTGCCCCTTCGTGGGGAAGTTGACTGATTGTGTCCTAGCATTTTTCCAACTCCACCAGCCAGGAGCCGAGCTGTTGGCACATCCAGCTGGGTGCTCGTGGAGAACCTGCTCTTCAGTGAGGACTCGCAGTTGCCCCTGGGGTAGCCCCAAGCTACACAAACTTAGGCAAAATGAGAAATATATTGGCTCCTAGGACTGTGGGAAAAACCGTTACCAGGGACGTGAAAACCTCATCGGGATGGTCTTTCTATCTCGCGCACCTGTGTGGCGCTGTCTCACGTGTCCTCTCTCTCTGGAGACCAGTTCTCCCCACACTGCAGGAAGCATGGCCACAGCAGCTGCCAGGTTTCACTGGCAGCTTTTGCTCCACAGAGAGACTGATTTTTGACTTCTCTTGGGTTCCAAGTCCCAAATTGAAGCTTGCTGGCGTATCTCTGGTCAGTACTCACTTTGGCCCAGCCAACTGAGGGTTGTGGGCTGGTCCCTTCAAAAATGGTTGCTAAATGGAGCCACAGGGTTGAGGAGGCCCAGCCATTGCTGGGAGAGGAGAAGGATGCTGGGGCACGGACAATATGTGCGTGTCTCATATGTCTCCTGAGGCTAGACAGTTGGTTTCCTTTGCCACAAAACTATCAGACTATGCCTGTCTGCGTTCCTGCCTGACTTCTTTTTTCTCTCTCTCTTTTCCTCTCCCTACTTTTCTTCTTTCCTTCCCTCCTTTCCTTCCTTCCTTCCCTCCTTTCCTTCCTTCCTTCCTTCCTTCCTCCCTCCCTGCCTCCCTTCCTTCCTCCCTTCTTTTCCTCCTCTTTCCCTTCTTTCCTCCTTTCCCTCCTCCCTTCCCTCCTCCCTTCCTTTCTCCTTCCTGACCTGGATTTGAATTCTGAGTTTTCTCTTTCCCAAGCTCCAGAGGCATAGAGGAGACCAGGTCCCAGCTCTGCCATGTTTGCTGATGGGTCTGGACATCTTTCTTTCTCCCTTGAGCCTTTGTTTCCTCAGCTGTTAGTGGGGGGCATTTCACACCCCCACAGTTTTCCCCCTCTGTTGCTGAGCCTTTGAGCCTCCTAAACCATCAGTCTCACAAGTCCAGACTCCTTTTCCACCCTGCTTTTTAGAAACCTTTCAATGATGGATTTCTGTCTCTCCTCAATGAAGTGTTCCTTTTTCATCCTTGATTTTGGACTGCAGCATTTCGAGTTCAATCTTGGGGTCATGGCCTGTCTACTCAGTACTATTTTAAGTTGAGAGATCTGTGTTGATGCTGTTTCTCTGAGAGCAGTATTCCCTCCATTAACTAATCCTTTGAGGAAAGAATACCATTATATGAAGCCAGCAGTGTTCAAAACAAAACCCACCTCTATAAATCACGCCAAGCAGGGTTCCAGATACCTCCAGGTGCAGCTTCCAATTGGTCTGACCTGGATGGAAGAAAATGGAGCCAAGTAGTGACACATCTGACTTTTTCCTGACCCAGCTGCTCTTTCTGCTCCCTTCCCACTCCCTCCTGCCTCCGCAGCCAGCATCCTACTTTCCCATCTCCCTCGGGTCCATCACAGCAGGGGCAGGGACAAGTGTAACCAGTACCCTCGGTTCCCTGTGTTAAAGTGGGGGCATGTCAGGTAGGGGAGTGGTTCCTGAAGACATGAGTTTGGGAAATGCTGGATTAAAGACAGTTCAATGGGTCTGTTAAGCTCAGTACTTTTCTGAGCTCTTAATATTTTCAAGCACCTGGTAAATCCCCAGGAAAGGAACAGTTTCCCAAACTTACTTGACCAAGGAGCTCCTTATTCAAGCTGCATTTTTTGGGATAAGTGTTCCAAGCAGTATCCTTTGAGAAATGTTGTCTGAACTGCAACTCATCTGCGTTAAGGCACTCCTTTGTTCAACCTCTTATACATTGTTTTCTATCTAATCGTCAACTTATTTTGCTTTGACTTTGCTGAAGAGCTTCCACATCTCATCTTTCAATTCTCCCTCCCAACAATCCTGTGAGACAAATGCTGTTCCTCAGAATTTACAGATGAAGAAACTGGAGCTCAAAGGAGTCTCCTTGTCCCAGGTGTCACCTCCAGGAAGCCCAGAACCTGGCTGGGCAAATGTGATGACTCCTGGTGAACATATAAGGAAACCAAGGCACAGAGAGGTAACCTGTTCCAGTTTGCAAGCAAGCCAGGGATCAATGTTCCTGGCTTCCTGGATCTGTCGTCTTTCACTCTTCATGAAGAAAAGCATGAGGCTTTTCAGCCAGCAGGCAGGGAGGATGGGACTGGGATGTTGTCGGAAGAGGGGATCAGATGGGATTCAGCATGCTGTTGGCTGGCATTGGAGCTAGGGTCCCGGGAGAGTCTGAATCTGACCTGCCATTATCCCCGTCTCCTGGTGAGATCCCAGAGGAAGACATGCAATGAGGAACAACGGAAATATGGAACCAAGGCACCATTTTATTGTGAGCTGGGACGCCTGGTAGTCCCCCAAAGCTGGAGGTTATCTTGGGCTCAGAGCCTGGGCAGGGTCTTTCCCTCCTCCTTACCCAAATCTACAAGAGGCTGAAGACCCTGGTATGAGAGACCCCACACACTGGTAAATGAAGTGTAGTCAGGATCCTGGTCTCTAATCAGTGGTACTCGAGGAATGGAGCTGCCTTCTCTCCTGTCTACGACAACTCAAAGTAGCACCACTTGGCCAACTCTCAGGCAAACGTTTGTTTGCTTTTCTAGGATGCTTTGGTAAAAGGTAGGGGTCCATCAAGGAGGGACCATGCTTCTCACACCCTACTAACAGCTGAGGAAATAAAGGCTCAGGGGAGAAAGAAAGATGTCCAGATCCATCAGCAAGCGTGGCAGAGCTGGGACCTGGTCTCCTCTTGGCTCCAGTACTCAGAGGTGCCTGGCTACAGCTCCTAGAAGCTTGGTCAGGTCCTTCTGTTGTCAGGACAGGGGATAGGATCATTCTTCTCGACCCTGGAGGCCACTCTGTCTCATCTTGACCATGACTACTCCCCCTCACTCAGACCTTCTTCCATCTCCTGTTCCTCATCCCACCCCTCCTTTTAGGAGCTAAGGTTAAGCCTGGGCCTGCCTTCCCCTTGCCATCAGTCCCAAGATCCCAAAGACTCTATTTTGTGGCTTAGATGCTAGTCTGAAATAATTTGGCCGGTTTGACATATTGCACCTTCCCCTGCCTCTCATCCTGAAGCACACCCTTCTGTCTCCCTTTTCACTTCTGCCCTTGGTGGAGATTCTCATGAAAAGCTGTCATTTTTGTGCACCTTTTATTACCAACAGGGGTATGATTGAGGGCTTACAAATTTAATTGCTGATTGGATGTCCCTGGACAATGACAAAGCAAGCACATCTTGTCCAGGAGATTCCCGTCTGGTGAAATACGGGAAAACTTTGCAAGAAAGTTTTAGGCAGTATTTTTTCTCACACTTGGGAGCTCCATAGTGTGCTGAGTAACGGCCACCCAAAGATCCAAGTTCTGGTCCCTGGAGCCCGTGAACGTGACCTCATTTGGAAAGGGGTTTTGCAGATGTGATTAAGTTTAGGATCGTGGGGTGGGGAGATTGCCCTGGATTTCCTGGGTGGGCCCTAAATGTCATAAGTGTCCTTACAAGAGAGAGGCAAAAGAAGGTAACAGAAATACAAGAAATACATGTGGAAAAGTAATGGAAAGAAGAAATAAGGAGATGTGGCTGCAAGCCAAGCAATGCAGGGCAGCACCAGAAGCCGGAAGAGGCAAGGACGGATTCTTCTCTAGAGGCTTCGAGGGAGCACGGCCCTGCTGACACCTTGGCTTCAGACTTCTGGCCTCCAGAACGGAGAGAGAATAAATGTTCGTTGTTTCAAGCCACTTGGTCTGTGGTCATTAGTTATGGCAGCCCTAGAAAGCTGATACAGACACTGAGGCTTCTGGAATGGGACACAGTTTTCTCAGGCATGTGAAATCTGGCCAGTGCTTATCCATCAATTATTTCTTTTGCTCATTTAGTTCACATTTCACTTATGTGTCAGGCTCTGTGCTAAGCTCTGGGGACACGAATAGGACTAAGAACCTATTCCTGTCCTCAAGGAACACACAGTCTAGCAGCAGAGTTACAAACAGATTATAAAGTAATGCTTTAAATACAATAGGAGAGACACAAAGAAATCTCCATGGAGGGGTTGGGGACCAACTGGAACATTGTCAGGAGGTCTGGCCAGGGATTCCTGGGGAGGGGGAGGCCTGAGCAGAGGGAAGATGGATAAGTGAAGACTGGCGGAGGGTGGGGTTGGGTGGTATGTGTGGTGCAGTGTGCCTGTGTGTGTGTGCGCGCATATGCATGGGGTATGTATGGTGCAGTGCGTATGTGTTAGAGAGAGAGTGTATGCACATGTATGTACACCTGAGGGTGGGAGGTTGGGTGGGTTTGAGCAGGGCTGCCATGGCCAGGGATATAGGATTTGGGGTACACAGTATCCCTTGGGGGTAACTCCTTCCTCCTTGAAGCCATGGTCCTGCTCCAACATCACCATGTCTGAGGAAGGGCTGATTACCATTTGTAGGGATCCTTTTCAACCAGTGCAGGACCTCCCCAACAACCACAGAGGATAGTTTCAGACTGAGGACTGCTCTTCCTTGGTTGCCAAAACTAGCTGTGATGCCCCCACCTCTCTTCCTAAAAGCAAGAGGTTTATGAGCTTGTGTAGGAAAGATGCACTGTGTTAGAAATCTGAGCTCTGCACTTGTCACTCCTGGGTAGGTCTCATTGACCTTAGAGCCCCTGGCCTGCAGACCTGCTTTCATGGGCCAGGGGGAGCCCCCAGACCAGTGTGTGCCCTCCAGCCCCCACTGCCATGAAACAGAGTCTGCCACGGATGGCAGTCTACACTGGGCCACTGTAGACTCCTATTTCCAAGCCTATTATCTCAAAAAGTCTTTGTGTCAGGCAATTTTTTAGCTTCTGTGAGGAATGGTTTTATAGTTCACTATTGGCTAAAACTCTGAGGAGCATGGGAAGGGGGAGGCTGAGTGAGTGGCTGCAGTTGAGATCTCCCAGAGACTCCTGATACGGTTTGGCTGTGTACCCACCCAAATCTCATCTCGAATTGTAGCTCCCATAATTCCCACATCATGGGAGGGACCTGGTGGGAGGTCATTGGATCTTTCTCATGCTGTTCTCATGATGGTGAATAAGTCTCATGAGATCTGATGGTTTTATAAATGGGAGTTCCCCTGCACAAGCTCTCTCTTGCCTTCCACCCTGTAAGACATGTTCTGCTCCTCCTTTGCCTTCCACCATGGTTGTGAGGGCTCCCCAGCCACGTGGAACTCTGAGTCTGTTACACCTCTTTTTATTTATAAATTACTCAGTCACGGGTATGTCTTTATTGGCAGCATAAGAACAGACTAATCCAGGTCCCAAGTAGAAAATGGGCAGAGGGGAATGCGCCAGCACTGGGTGAGGCCAGATGGACAGAAGGGAGGATCCAGGACACCCTGTGGGTTCTTTCCATTTTGATGGTGGCTGAAACAGGTGCCTCTGACTTCCAGGCTCTGTTGATTCAGTGGGACCAAAGCCAAGCATATGAAGACCGAGGTAAGTTGAACAAGGAGAGAACCATCTTCCTCTGACCTCAGAGCATTCACCACCCAAACTCCACCCCAGACTCTAGTGGAATGCATTTATTGTTCCAGTTTCCCACTCTATTTTCTAATTTTACACCCGGGAGAGCATTCTCCAAATGCAATGTCCTTTGCTTCCTCACACTCATTCAGCTGCAACTGCTCTCAGAAATCGCCAGGGAACTCTGCACTTCAGTCTAGTGCACATTCTGGTCTTCATCTCCTTTGGCCACTTTGTAACACTCATCCCTCTCCATCCCTTCCTCCTTTTTCTCCCTTGGCTTCTGTGACCTCTACCACCTGTTTCCTTCCAGCTCTCCCACCACTGTTTCCTCAGATGCTCTTCTGCCCTGATTCTTAACATAGGCCTCCTGAGGGTTTCTGTTTCAAACCTCAGTTCTTTGACAAATCCTGACTGAGTAAATGCAAACCCTGTGCTAGGCACTTGGGCTATTAAAAAATGAATAGAACTGAGCCTCTTCCCTCTCACATGTGTAGATGAGGCTGAAAGCTCAGTAGAGGAGGGTGCATGTGACTCAGGTGCATGGGGGGCACACACAGGACAAATAGTCCTTCACTTGGGCTGCGTGCACAGCCGGCTTGTGTGTCTGCACCCAGAGCCCGGCTGTCCACTCCAACTGCAGTCTGTATTTCAGCTCTGCTCTCTACTGAGTTCCACACCCAGGAGCCTCTGCTCACTGGCTGGCTGTTGGCTCTGCAGACACCTCAAATTCAACATGTATCGAGGTAAACCTAGCTCTCCCTCACCTTCTTCTCTGGCTCTCTGTCTGCGTGTTCTCCTTCAAGGAAGGGCGCCATTTTTCACCTTGAAAAGAGAGAGACCAAAGTCAGAGAGACCTGGGAGTCAGCCTGGACTCCCCAGTCCCTCTTCCTGTATTCAGAACCACACAGTACCAGGGCAGGAGGAGCCATGCACAACACAGATGAGGACGACAGGGTCTGGGGATTGGAGGATGAGCTTTCTAGGCAAACTGTGAGGGCCAAAGAGCCCTGCTCAGAGCAACAGCTTGGTGAATTGCTTAGGCTACTAGGGCATGATTCCCAGTGGCGGGAAAGGAGTAATGAGTCCCCACTTCCATCCTTGGGAGCTGGGAGGTTCTCAGCATCTTGGGCCACACTCACTTTGTGCAACCTCAGGGTCTGCTGGTTACACATGAGGTGCTAATGCCTATGGAGTCAGCACTGAAGAACCACTTCCTGGCCAGTCTCCTCTGTGCCACAATGGGAGAATGCATGTGCCCTGGGATGCAGGGGAGAACGAGAAAAACTAGGTTACCTGCCGGGCAGACGTGCAGCTGGGTCTGCCCAGCATCCTCCATTTCTCCTGGAAGCAGCATCCCACTTGTTTTGATAAATGTTCTTCCCTCTACCTACTCATGGTTAGAATGGCAGCAGTCGTGTTCTTGCAGAGCTCACTCTGGGCACAGTTTCATCCCCAGGAGGGATGGAAGTTTCGCCCTGGGACTTCTTGCCCCTGGGAGGTGTGTTAGTGGTGTCTCCTGGGGACTGCTGTTGGCGGCTGTGCTTCCCAACCTCCCCTAGAAGCAAGTTATCAGCAAGGATAGTGGAGAGGAGTCCCAGTGTTCCAAAAGCTCGGCTGCCCTGAGTTATGCACAGACTGGTTAGTGAATGCTTTCTTTCATTACCTGCCATCCTTCTGCTTATAAATCCCCTTTGAACCAAAGTACTTTTAGGTGGGTTTCTGACATTTTACAACTGAATGTCCTGACAAGTACGGTGAAGGCAATGCCCCTTCTCGGAGGACCAGGACTAATACCTGTAGGGAGGAATTCCAGATGGGCAGGCAGGCAGTCATGGGGAGTGTAACCAGGACACATCAGCTGTGTGTGGAAAATACATCAACCCCCCTGTGTGCAGGACACACAATAGATGTGCCATAAACACATGAGAGCCACAGCAACTGTAGAGTCAATACCTGCTATTCTAGATTCTATTCTTGTGGCTGTGAAGCAGTGGGAATCGTTTATTCCTGGACTTGTATCACCTGATCATGGAGGAACAGTTATGACTCTGATCACTAGACCACTCCAGTAGTTTTTATTAAGGTTAGGTCAACAAATACATTGAAGATAATTTATGGCAACCTTTTGGTTGATGGGCCACATTTAATAATGCTTTTTGATACAAGTGGTTACAAGTAATGCCTAAAAACAACTATTAAAGAAACATCATCTAATTCCTCTAATCAAGTAATCCTTTGGGCAACATGCTTATGTATAGTAGCTATAAAATCTCCAACATTCTCAAACAAAATTTGTATCATTTTAAAAGTGTTGGGCTGACCATGGCTACCAAACGAAGTATATAATCTTTGTATCCTGGATCCAAAAATACAGTTGTAAAGGACATTTTTGATGCACAGTTGGACCTGGTAATACTATTGTGTCAATGAGATTTCTTGGGTTTGATGATGGCCTGTGTTTCAGGAGAAGGTCCCTGTCCCAAGAAGGAACATGGTGAGAAGTGTCACAGTAATTGGTCACATGTTCACTGTGCTATTCTTTCAACTTTTCTAAATCGAAAGGTGGGAGCATTTTTTTTTTTAATGCTGGTCTGGTATTTGTCATTGTTAGAAGGGAAAGAGGTATTATTAAAAGACTTGAGATATTTTATTAGGAAACCAAACAACTTACACACTCTGGCAATAGTTTATATCTCCAGGACTGGGAAAATACTGTCCTCTGCTTATGGACTGTAAAGTCTCAATTCTCCAGAGACACTTTTGGCACCCTTCGGCTTTTGAACATCCCCAAACGCTCAGACACAGGCAGTCAAGATGAGCCACAGGCACCTCAGCAATCATAAATAAGACTCCTGAGTTTCCACTAAACTCACAGCAGCCACTTGGTTCACCAAGCAGGAAGCAAGCCATGCTCTGACTGCCTGGCAACGTCTATTTAAAAAGCCACACTTCCACAGAAAACACGAATTGGGGAAATAAAACATCAGCGTGTGTGTATGCAACGGGGGCAAGGAGAAGTAAAAAGTGAATGCTGGTATCGGAGAAGAAAGCTGACACTGAAGAGGTAAATGAGGGAGCACCTCCCCAGCCAACATAACTTGTACAACTTCCTGGGTGCCCACTCGGTGCCAAGATCACTCAACACATCAATGTGCACAAATTCCTTTAATCTTCAACAACCACCTTGTGGAGGTAGAAACTGAGTTCACAGAGGAAACCAGCTGGGGAGATTAATGCCAAGGCCATGTGGATTGTGGAAAGTGCAGCCAGAATGTAAACCCAAGTATGTTTGACTTAAAAGCCAAACAACCACTTAATATACTTTCCAGTGCTCCTTCCCTGCTCAGCTGGGCCAGAACTGAGTGCAAGAAGTGGTTATTTCCCAATTATCCATGCTTTTCTGTATGTTATTAATAATAAAAGTCAGAAGCAACTAAAACACATTGATAGGAAACCCCTAGGATGGTGTGTATGTCCGTGTGGGGGATGGTGTGCGTGTCTGAGGATGTTGGGGGGTGACGGGTGGTGGTGATGCAGGGAAGAAGCCCCTGAAAGCACCAGTCCAAGAGTAGAGAACTACAGCGAGATACTCAACTGCCTTCATTCACTCGGCTGCAGAGCTCATTCTCAGGACTCAAGGCTTCAGTGATTAATGCCGAAGCCAGCTAAACATGTACAAAAACCTATGGAAAGGTGCAGAAGTCATTTTGCATCAATCCCAAAATTCCTCCTGTGAGAAGCGGGAGAGGTATAAGGAAGTTTCGTGTATGTAAGTGATACCTGAACATCTATAGCCAATGTGAAAAGGCTAATTACAGAAAAAATGTAAATGGATGAGCCTATCATCCGTTTATCTACAGAATAGATCATCAGGGCTTAGAAAAGGAAACTTCAAATTCTTAACACTGAGACATCAGTTATCAAACAGGACACCGCACATACAGTCAACAGCCCTGTGGTTGTACATTGGACTCACCTGGGAAGCTTTTAAAATCCTGATGCCCAGGTCCCATCCCAGACCAATTGAATCAATCTCTGAGGGTATGTGTCAGTATTTTGTACAATTAGCCCCTGAGAAATTCTAATATGCAACCAGGGTTAAGAGTCAGTTTCTAGTCCAATGCTCAATGAAAAGGTATGCTTTGGGCTTTTTTTTTTTTTTTTTCTTCTTTTTTTAATGAATAATTGCAATTGTCTAAGCCAGTCTCTCTCAAACATTCTGGGACACAATCTTCAGTAAGCCTGTACCTAATTTATGCCTAACAGATTAAAGCATCAAGAAACAATCCTTGGCTGGGTGTGGTGGCTTATGCCTGTAATCCCAGCACTTTGGGAGTCCAAGGCAGGCAGATCACTTGACGCCAGGAGTTTGAGACCAGCCTGGCCAACATGATGAAACCCTGTCTCTACTAAAAATACATAAATTAGCCGGACGTGGTGGTGCACACCTGTGATCCCAGCTACTCAGAAGGCTGAGGCATAATCGCTTGAACCTGGGAGGTGGAGACTGCAGTGAGACGGATTGTGCTATTGCACTCCAGCCGAGGCAGCAAGAGCAACACTCCGTCTCAAAAAAACCAAAAAACAAAAAACAGAAACCCCAATCCTCACCTTGACTCCTTATGATGCATTGGTATTTTGTTTCATTGAATTTTCATTTTTTTTTAAATACTGGTCTCGATCGGCTTTACAAAACACTGGACTAAGAATCTGCACTTTGTAAAGAAAAGTTTCAGTGTTTCATATAATTATACATGAGTTTAGAAAACCGGATATAGCCTGGTGAAAAAACAGCAAATCTTAACGTGGTTGAATTTTATGGCTAATTTCAGAGAAGAGATTTCGAGTCCTCCCACAGAGTTTTCAATGATACAAGTGCATTTTCACAGTGCTGGTCAACTTTCATCTTTGGCTATGTGCATGCCAACTTTGATCACTCCACCGGAGAGAAAATGGGCCTTACAATTAGATCTAAGTTCTAATCAACATATATTTTAGCTTCGTCAGAGTGTCACCCCATTTTCCCACCAGGAATTGGGGGAAACAATGCCTTTCTGAGAAGATCATTATGAAGCCTGAGTAAAGACACCTGGCACAGTGCCGGATTGCTGAAAGATACTCAGAAAGGGCCAGTTTACTTCCTTCTCTTCGATTATTTTGAAGTTCAAAGTCACTTTCCCTGTAACTGAAGGACAAGGGACATTGTTGGTTGTCACAACTGGGGTAGAGATGCTACTGGCATCTGATGGGTAGAGGCTCGGGATGCTGTTAAACATCCCATAAGGCAGAGGACAGCCCCCACAATTGATTAGCCAGCCCCAAATGTTAATGTGCCAAACCAGCACCAGAGGAATCCACCATGGCAGAGACTGGCCCAATCAAGGTTATATAGATTTGGATGAGAAAATGGGCATTCATTCACAGAAACTGGGTTACCTAAAAACCATAGCACTTGCGGGGCCAGCATGAGCTCTTGAACGTGAAACAAAATCTTTTCCAACCCCAAAAGATCTTCTTTCCACTACACCATACTGCCTGCCACCTGCCCTGAAGCAGTGTAAGAACTGTTAAGAGGCCCATGCTATGCAGTTCTAAGAAAACCAAACCACAAGTGACTGAAAAGCTGTTATCCTAGAGCTTTCAAGTACGCCCCTTGTTCTTATGTCATTTCCAAATCACATGCTAATATGGACTAAGAGATAACTAGTTTCGACTGGTTGTCTTTTAGAAAGTCTCTAAGGCTAACAATCTGGACCACTACAAGAAAACCACAGCACACATGCCAGAGCAAATGGGGAACACTTCTCCTCATTCTGCCCACTTCGAAGAATTGAACCAAAATTACTCAGTACTTAGAGAAAGTAACCTCTCTCCAAATATTTGTAAAGACTTCATCTTCCTAGAAAAGCTGGTATCATTGTTTTGTGCTATGAAAACGTATGCTAGATGGCAAGACATATTACTCCACAGCAATCAAACACCACAGGCAAAATAGAAGTCTGGATATAAATTAACAAGTGGTAATAATGTAGAAAAAAAGTATCTTGAATGCTGCTTACAAAACCAAGTCATTAATCACAGTAGCTAAAGATTTTGGCCCTTCAGAAACTAACTTCCAATGGGCTATTTTGTAGAGGCAGGTTACATTAGTCAAATTAATTGTACTATTCTTTTAGATGAATAATCAAAGATAATAATCAAGCAAACGTTGGGGATTTTACCCAAGAAAAGTAAGTTAATCATCGCTCAGACATAACCAATATTCATGACAAAGGAGACTCAATATTCAACTGCTATTAAAAATGGACATTGTTTAGAAATATTGTCACAAAGTGACAATTTAAAGTGAAATGTAAAATTTAATCCTGAAACAGCATTTATTCAAACTGGTGCGTTATCTTTGAGACCCTAGATGATTACTAGGTATATATCACAACTGTTTGAGCCAATGATATTAATATGTATTATAAAGTAAACAACATGATAATACTTTTGCCTGCATCCAAAAACGCAGTTCACTGATCTAGGCCAGACTGATGCTCCCTCCCATCATCAGGTTCTATTTTAGGACAGGAGGAAAAACGTGTTTTCCCATAGTTTTTAAAAATCTTTTCTGGTGGACTTCCTAATTGTACACAGAACACAAACCTATCTTCACTTCTTAATGTGTAAATGTGTATCTACTAAGTATACATTAATGTGCATTAAAGACATTCAGAAAATATAAAAACCACAAAGAAACAGATTAACTGCATAAAAATTTAAAGTTGCTAAATGGTAAAGCAGCTAGAAATTATAAAGTAAGGAAATGCTGAATAGTTGACATAGTTAACATCCTTAGTAAGAACATTTTACATTCCAATATTACAAATGAGTACAATATGCAATTCATGAAAAATAAGCCGATTCTGAGATGCTGAAAGCACCTATCAGACGTACAAATGACAAGCTACCTGGTCTAGATGGAATGAATTGTTAGCTTTAAAATTTGAGTTAATTTAATAACTTATATCATCACCCAGGAAGCATCAGAGCTGAGGAAATACACCTCAGCAGTCAAGTGTTATGAAACCTCATAGTTTGAAGATACTACTCCATGTGATGTGTGGAGCACAGAGTAGCTAAATAGTACTTATAATAAATTGGCTATAGATCTAAGATTAATCCTTTGTGGAAGAGGGAAAGTTGGCCCTCATCAAGAACAGAAATGACTGGGCATGGTGGCTCACGCATGTAATCCCAGCACTTTGGGAGGCTAAGGCAGACAGATCGCTTGAGCCCAGGAGTTCAAGACTAACTTGGGCAACATAGCGCAACCCCATCTCTACCAAAAAAAAAATCTACTGTTGCACCCTAGTGAGCAGCTGGTTACTTGTCATCTATCCTAAGTGCATGTGTCTTCTCCCCTACCTCCAACACTACTTCAATTTTGTGCCTACAAAATAACCAGATAGATTCATTGCAGCATTATTTAGAACAGCAAAAATGAGACTAAACACCTAAATCTACCAATAGCAAGACGTATTTTTAAGTATGTCTTTATAATGAACTCACCACATTTATGCAGTTACAACACCTGATTTTACCGATTTCCCTGGTATAGAGTTTTAAAAACAGCCTACAGCACTGTAACGTAGACACCCACACAGATATACCCCATCATTAGGGGAAAAGGCTCCAAGGATGTATAACAAAGTGGCAATTTTTTTTCTGGGTGGCGAGATTTTAAGTTTTATTCACTTTACAGTATTTTAAAATGCTTTAATGTAATAGACATATGCTATTTTCTGTCAGGAGAAAACATTTTCACTTAGAAAAGAGGTAACAGAAGCAGTAAAAAAGAAAACTAGTCACTAACTTCATTTCTGCTAGAATAATTCATATTCTCCCCATCTCATTTTTTAAATTAGTGACAAAATCAACAGTTTAGAAATGACACCATAAGATGAACTTTATTTTAAAGCTCATAAAAGTGTTCACAATCAGTTACAACAGGATCGACATTTCTTCCATTCCACACTTTCACATGACAATATACTGTATAGTGAGAGATAAATTTTAAGGTTTTTGTTCTGCATGCTGCTAACACATTTGACTAGCTTTTGTTTTACTCATTGAATCTTTAATATTAAAGCAAAAAGTCATTTTCTATTGGACAGAAATAGTTTTAGAAAGCCCTTATGAAGTCAGACTTAGTCTTGTTTATAAACATCCACACCCACACACATGCTGAATGGAGAGCAAAATGCAAGAAAACTACCTTGGCAGGAACAAATGCTTAAAGATTTTAATCACAGCCCTCTTGAACAAGCAGTACAGTTTTTTTCTCCAAAAGACAAAAGTCAGTTTCATCCTCAGCGATGCAAATGGTGAGACTGCACAGAAAGCTTAGTAAGAATCACAATTCCACAGGAATCTGAAAGCTACCAAGGCAATTTTCCCTTTTAGGATCATAAAGACTAGACTTCAGCTTTTGTCTTTTCCATATAATACACACAATTTCTAAACATCCTTAAAAAAGAAAATATAAATAGTTTCAGTATGTTATGTAGAGTCACATACTATGGCAAAAATATTTTATTAATTGAAGGAATAAGCCAATTTAATGTCATCTAGTCCAAGTCCATATTAACAGAATTTTTCTCATTAGGGTAACATTCACCATTCTGATGTGGAGGTTCAGCACCAAAATTGTTTTTGTCTTCTAAATCTTCTTCCTTTTTATCAATATTTGGGCCATTTGGAGTTCTTTCCAGCTTGGGTGATTCAATTTTTGGTTTTGGTTGTGTTACAACGGGTTCACATGTGTTGTTCAATTCCTATAAGAAAATAGTTATCATAACTCAGATCCATCCAGTTCATTTTCCACTGCTTCTCCACATACCTGACCCATTATTTTTCTAACAACTCCAATTATACATCAAATAATTACATTTTCTCATTACACTTGCCCCAAACCACAGTTTACAGTCTCACCAAAAGAGAGTATTAATATTCTTCTATGATGTGTTAGGACTATGTACTTACATATATTACTTCCTTCAATCCTCACAACAGTGTTAAAAGACAGAAATTATAATCCCCACTTCATGGAAGACAATGGTTCAAAGAGGTTATTAAGTAACTTCAAGATCAGGAAAACTAGTGAGGAAAGAGCTAGAATTCAAGTTTATAGCTTGAAACTGACAGTGCTTAAAAGGGTCACTTTTCCTTGACCTTCACTGTGTTTGAACTTTATTCCAGAAGAACACTTTTCCCAGTTTCCTTCCAGCCTCACACACAAGACCTAGAATTTCCTAAGGCCTTTTTCCTTAGTTTGTTCCCCTATAGCACTTAACATCTCTGATAGATGACACAGACTTGTTTTCTGTTGGTCTCCTTCCCATTACAAGATGAGTTCCATAGGGTCAGAGACTACACTTTGCACACTTAACTGTTTAATCCTGAGAACAAGGACTGGCACATGACGGGCTCAACAAATACACTTGTTGAAATGAATGAATAAATAGAGGAGTGGAAAATTTAACAAACTTATGAGGTCTTCTGCATTTCGTGACAGAATAATAAACTAAGAAAAGCTGGTCTCAGTCAGGATGAGGTAAAAGATTTATAGGAAAAATGGCTATGTTGAAGGTTCAAATGACTGCAACTTGAGTCCGTAAGCGAACCCAGCAGTGAACATGAGACAGTAACACTCACCTTGATTTTTATTTTAATTTCCTGGGCACGTACAACTGGATCCTGATCAAGACTCTTTTTAGCCTGAGCGTTCATGACGTTATTCATCCATTCCATCACTTCATTGACAGACTTCTCAACTTTTTTCATTTCAGACTCATCGATATGGTTGTATTTCTCATCCTGAACAGAAATAACATGGTCATTCTGTAGAATTTATTGAACATTTCATTTGACCCAACTTTCCAGGAAGTTCAAAGCTACCTCTAACCTCAAATACCAAAATCTCAAAGTTAAGACTATTCACAATGATTCCCAGCTTAAATGTTAGCTTATTAAAATCTAGGTTAGCTTCCTCCCTATGTACAAAAAGACTGACTCACCTTATTTCTGAAGTCAGCCGCTATCTTGGCATAGTGCTGCAGCCTCTGTCCTAGTTCTTCAAACATTTTTGGCCGTTCTTCAGCTTCCTGAAACCGAACTTTAACAGGAGTGCCAATTTTCTAAAATAAAATGTAATAAATTAATAGTTATCATAATTTTATTTTAAAGTCTCTAGTTTAAAACACAAGTACCACCTTTCAGGGGGAGAAAACGACCTACCATTAATTCTTCCAACTTGTCAACATATGCTTGTTTAGCTTGGTCCTCCCCTTCTTCATACAGCCAGTCTTCAGTTTCTGTGAGGAGTCTCAAAAAATTTTGATGATCCTTAACACAAAATATGACAATATTAGTGGCACTCATACTTCAGAATTTTTCACGACAAAACAAAGGGGCATTCTCAGAGGTATTCTCACACTAGGTAGCTAATCGTATCTAGGAAGGCACTCTGATTTGGCTTCTCTGCCTTGTTACATAAAGACATCGAAAATGGCTCTCATTGACTTAAAATATTTATCTTAGAAGCCCAATCTGTACTATGAAATGTGGTTTATAGAAGAGCAATTATCTTCTTACTTCCCAAAAAAACCCAGGTCTTAGTAATTTTTTGTTAACTTACACAACTATCAAATACTGAAGGGGAAGCTATACAAGTTGCCAATCACTGAACACACGAAAAAATCATTCCTAACCGGTTCATGTATGGTATGAACTTCTACTCTAGCCCTGGGAGGTCCTGCCTGGTTCAGTCATCTCGACTTCAGAGTCCCCACCATAAGAAATTCAGAGAATGTCAGGACACAGCTAAAACTGAAGTATGTTACCAGGTAGCCCAGAGACCTTAGAACTATTAATAAAACAGACTCCAAATTTCACTTTAAATGATACTTAACTAAATTCTAGATTTTCATCCAGTTTCTTTTTTCTAAG
This sequence comes from Rhinopithecus bieti, assembly GCF_001698545.2. Classification (NCBI taxonomy): domain Eukaryota; kingdom Metazoa; phylum Chordata; class Mammalia; order Primates; family Cercopithecidae; genus Rhinopithecus; species Rhinopithecus bieti. Next base: position 1,205,302 of record NW_016837762.1, on the reverse strand, counting down.
TCCTATCTTTCATAGTTGTGCTTTTGGGATTTTCTCAGAGCCATACCAACTGGGAGTCAAGAAAAGGCTTAAGGGGAATAACGGGGCTTAGTAAGCTCTCGGAATGACACATTATGAGATGAAACAATGACACGAAAGCTACCAAGGCAGCAGTGTCCCTGCATTTGAGGTCTTTAAAAGCAAAGATTTTTCTCGTATTTATCCTAGACCCTGACCCTATGACAGTAATGCCATGGACTCTACATAAATATTTGATAGGGTCTCTCTTCTAGATGGTAAAAATGAAGAGTTTTAGGGGTAGGCTAGTACAAAATAAAACTGCTCATCACCAATGAGCCTCTATCTCCATTACTTTTGTTTTCTGTTTCCAAAAAGTTCAAGTTATCTGAGTAAAGGCTTAAGCCTCAACTGTCCATTCTGATATTAAACTCTTTATATGAGACTACCTGAACAAAAACAGAGCTCTAAGACATACCTGCTCACATATAAATTTTTCATATGGTCCACACAGCTTGTCTCTGAACTCATACACATATTCCTCAACTGCATTTTAGCATCGTTCCTTTCTTTTCCAATTTATCTTGCATTATCATCTTACCCTGTCAGGAAACAGGAAAGGTTAATTCCAGTCTTCTAGTTAACTCAAACTAAATTTTAAATGTGTAGACTCTGAGGTTTTAAAAAACATGATACAAAACAAATTTTAGTGTTAACACAGTTCCAATTCATACCTCGTCAAACTCTTCCTACAAACCCAAAAGACATTTGTTTTCTAAATACTCAGGCTGAAGTTTGAATTTTTTAACATTGTAACAGATTACACAGACTTCATATTTAATGCTAAAAACAAACAAACAAACAAACAAACAAAAAAACCAAGCTACTGCTTAAATGTAATTTTGTTTTCTTGTTTATAAATGGTTGTCCATATTCGGATTAATACTGGCCAATGTATAACAGCCACACCACTTTGCCACATTTTTAAATCAAAGATAAATCCATGGACTACAGTTTATTGTTAAATAAACTCCTAAATACAATGTTCCCACCTCAGTATGGAAAAACCAAATCTCAATTATTTCACATATTATTCTAGAATTTCAGACTACTAAAAACCACAATGTATTTTAATAGAAATACTTAGTGTGCCATGAAATACCAACTGTACTGTGCTCTGTTACGATTTACTGCCATCCAATTTTTTCACAAGAACTCAGCCAATCATGTTATATCAAGCATAAAATTATCTATGGCATAGATCTCTCTAATATGAATACAAAAAAAAAAAAATTCATCAAACTTGTTAAAAAAAATTAAACTGTAAAGTTCATTAGTTTTGGCTTCATCCTATCCCTAAAACTATATAAAACTTGGGATGAGAAAGAATTATGGCCATTTATCTACTAGAAATATAGGTAACAGGGCCAAGAAACTAAACATATTTCAAAATAAAAATATTTAATTGAAGTACTTACCTCTGTCTCAATATACATGTTAAGAAGGTCTTTCCCTAACTGCCAGACCAAGTTGGCTTCAATAGGCAGCTCGACATTCACCACCTTTATTTTGGGCTTTTTAGCTTCTGGAGGCTGGTCAACTTTTTTTTCATTTGCCTTAGGAAGGGGAATAAAAAAAAAAGGAAACAATTTTCAACAACCCACTTGGAAAACACAAAAAAGATCTCCTCACACTTACTGATGACTTGGGCAAAAATAAAATCTCTGAAAATCAGAAAGTTGGAAGGGTCTACAGAATCACCTAATTCCCGCTATTTTAAATCAGGGCTGCTATTAAATATGCCATAGCTTCCTTCGGGAATTCACCAGGATATTTTTCTCTTCTCATATTGAACAATCTCTCCTGCTAAAGCTTTCACAAGTCTTTATTTTCTAACCCCTTTAAATATTCTTGTAAATCCCATGAGTCAAAAAGTGAAAATTACTAAATTATTCTTATCTTTATAGATTCTAGAACCTGTCACCTAAGGATAAGCTTCGACCAATGCAAAACAGGTTAGGATCATCTTAATTCCTATAATATTATAGGCCCTATATGCCAGTATGCCTGCTTCAATTACAACTAGCACTACGCTGATGACTGCCTTTTAAAATTTCCTTATTGAACTTGGAGTAATATATATATATCTATCTCTACTCCATACACACACACACACACACACACACACACACACACACACACACACATTATTCTTACTATCCACCTTTGAATTGTATCATTTCTCATAGCGACTTTGCAAGGTAAAAAGAGATAACAGTCTTAAAGTAGCAAATAGACTGATGTGACACATGCCAATCATTTATGTAGTTTTTTCAAATTATGTAAATACAGGGCTAAAGAAGTAAGTATCTCCTGTGGCCTTCAATTTTCCAAGCCTTTGCTATGCATTTCCATTTCTGCAGGTTCCTACTAATACAAATGACAAAGAACACAACTGAGCAGACTCAGTTCTATGACAGATCAGATGACAACCACGGTGTGTAAACATGTATCCTGTAGGTAGGATGGTAAAATGGGAAGAGACTAGCCCATGAGGCACAATAATCATAGCCATAGATAATTCTGAGGAGTTATAATGGATTAAAAATCTTAGGCACTTTATCGAAGACAGTGGGTCTAGAAAGTTCAATGACTTGCCTAAAATTAAAGAGACGGAACTAGATCTCTGATCTCAGTGTTCCTTAGAAATCACCTATCAAGTGCTATAAGCTGTATCACTATGGATGAACTAGGCAGTCAGCCTGCAGTCCTCCCTCCACACATCCTTTTCCTTCTAATGCACACCACCCTTCAATATATTATGCATGCTCTGAGGGCATGAGCCACAGGAAAGAAACATGAATCCAATCAAACACACACCTAGGAAGACAAGAGCAACAGATGTTGGGAAACAAATGCATAACAGTACATGTATGGAAGTTAAATCAAGACAAGACAACCTGATAGTAACCAATTAAACCAACTACTGACAAAACCAGCACCACAAAATGGCATTTCAACACAGAATGGATGAGGAACCCTCTCCAAAGGGGTAATAATGTTCCAAAAGGCTTCAGACTAGTGGTCACACCTACAACTAAGGAGCATGAGATCCTACCTATGTCATGTTCTAGACAAGTACTAAGACTCTCAGCAAGAGCTGATGTGTATGCTCATCCCAAGTCAAGGGGTGTGCTATTGAAACTAAGCAGCTATTTTTCCAAATAACCACCATTATCATACAACTTAACAGCAGAAAACAGACAGCAGCTTTCAGAAATCAGAGTCAGGACCCATAGCTCACACTGGAGCCCCCAGGATCAAGGAGGGGACGGAAAAATTAAAGACTGGAAACTTTTACATAGTATAAAAACCTATCCTGACCCAGTGAAAGATTCTGTAATTTGCCTGAGGGTAAAAAAACTCTACCCTCAGAATGTAAGAGAAGCCAAACAACCAAGAGCAGGCTAATTATTTACATGTAACTTGTACAGAAAATAAAGTTCTACAAAACATATGGTGATTCACAGTTAACAACAGAAATTTTTCAATATCCATCTGACCATGACTCTTAAAGGTCTGATTACAAGCTGTCATTTTCCAAGGGACACAACACCACTATTTAAGTTAGCTTCCAATACCTACTGTGGAAGCAGGACAAAAAAATAATTACCTTGAAATGCAATCTGGTTACTACCAGACCACCATAATTAATTTACTTAAATTTGACCGATGGCTTGAGAGGAGAAAGAAGTTTACTAGACTCCTATAGCCCATGTATTTATCAACTGATTAGTTCAAGTGAAAACTAATCATGTAGCCCTGGGAAATATCAAGTTCTGCCTTTGGTATTAGAAGATACCTCTGCTCTTTGAAAGACAACAAACAGTATACATTGGTCTCTTGTTACTTCGAGTGGCAGTTAATCAAGAGAAGCTTTTAGGTTTAAAGCAGGATATTCAATTCCCTTAATTGAACTTAAATACCTCTAACTGGTTTTAGTTGAAAAATACATAGAAAATCAACAGAAAAAAATCCTACACAGAATGAAATTATTTGGTGCTTGCTCTTGAAACTGCAATTTAATGATATCATTAATGATTACATGTTGCAACATTGTCTAATGGAATGAACTAGAAGAGTCACTCACTTTGTCAGCATCTGGGATTTTGTTTTCTTCTGAGGTAAGTTCAGGTGAAGGGGGAGACTGTGAGGTTTGTTGAGCATCAGTTTGTACCTGGGGCTGTGTTCCAGCTTCACTGTTGTCTTGCTGGACATTTTTCTGAAATGAAAGCCCAGGCACAAAGGATGTAGAAAGCAGGTGTACTTGTATAAATTTCTAAAGTTATAGGGCACCAAAGACAGTACACTCAATTTCTGAAATCTTAACAGGTGGGGAGAAAAGGTACTGGATAAAAACAAAATGAACACAAAGCACTTGAAAACTTCTGTAGATATTCTAAACCTGTAAAAAATTCTTTGAATGACAGCAGTTAATATGGTTAAATAACACAAGCAAGCATTTAATTGATGTGGTAAGAATCAAGAACTCTCCCTTAGGAAGCTCATCTAAGCTTGCACAGATACTAATTCTCTAAGGCACTGGAAATAGATTACTCCAGGCCTCTTTCCTAGAAACAAGCTTCCAAACCTATTTTACCAGCAGCCATCATGGATCTCAACATATCTCCATTTTCAATATACTAAACAGTTACATAAAATGGGCAATTATCAGTTATTTCGGAATTCATCACTTCAGTTTATAGATACGCAAGACTCACTCTGTCCCCAATTTTTGTGATCCAGCTATAACCAGTAAAGAATAAATGCTACATAGTAACAATCCTAATTAAAATTTGGTAAAGAAAAGAAGAATGAACCCTAAGAGTCTCCTAATTTTCTTTTTTAGTAGCCCTCAATCCCTAATAAATTAGTGCTTGCTTGATCTTTACCCATCTTTGGAAGAGGGCGGAAATATTCTAGGTTAACTACTTTCTGCCCACACTGAACTCTCTCATATTTTTCTTCTCTTAGCTTCAAGATTCTAAGATAGACACTGAAGTAATTAGAAACGAGGCATTCCTGATATCCAAAAGGTACTAAAGAGATTGAGAAAGTATATGGCACTCATCATTTAACCAACTACTGTACATTAGAATTTTTCTAGATGAGAATAAAACTAAGGTTCAGAATGTTTATGTTCCTTAGATGTTCTAGAAAGGTAACACAGTGATCACTAGAAAACACACTTTCTCACTTCTTTACTAAAACACCACACTGCCTCCCTCTTAAGCTATTTCTAATTATTCCCTAGAAACAAACTGTAATTACTGTAATACTTTAGCTTCCTAAAATTCTTCTGTTGACCACACAGAACTAGCACTCATGCTAATGATAACAACTCTTACTATATGCTACACAGACACTTCTCGTCCTTCCTCCCACAATACAGAAAACCATGTAAAAACAAAAACAAGTTCTAAAATATCAAAGCCAATTTTGTCATATAATTTTAGAAACTTTAATATTCGGTAGCTATTTCAAACAGTTTTTGTAGCAGTCTGTTTTTTAAGTTTCTTAAACGTCAGTCAACATTCGACTTCTCAATGTGTGGTCTACATCTTCAAAAAACCAAAAAAATCCCAACTCAATGAAACATCACCTACTCTGTCATATACTAGTTACTTCAAATTAAGTTACACAGAATTTAGTCACAATTCACCAAATTTCAAGCTGTATATGACCACTAACTGGCAAGTGCTATTTTCATTACCTAAAATTCTGATCAAAATTATTTATGAAGGAAAACATTCATTTTAACCCTTCCCTACCCACTTCTCCTATAGCTTAGAACTAAGTCAACTCTACTCAAACACAAGGGTTTATCCACAAACTTACATCAGCGTCTGTGTTTTCTGGTGGTCTCTGATTCAGACACTCCATGTCAGCTTCAGAAGACATTTCATTCTCCTCAGTTGGGACTTTCTCCACCATAGATGCCGTAGAGATGGTGAAAATGCCATGGGTGTTGACACGCACTTTGACTTTTACCCTAGATTTTTCTCCATCTTTCTGTGCAGAAACATTCTGAACTACAAAGCGGCCTAGAACAACAACAACAACAATCACAGAATCACAATTTTAGAATTAAGTCTAAATCTGTAGAGGAGGCCAAGTAGGGTGGTTCATGTCTGTAATCCCAGCACTTTGGGAGGCTGTGGTGGGTCACTTGAGCCCAAGAGTTTGAGACCAGCCTGGGCAAGATAGTGAGATCCGTGTCTACTAAAAAAAAAAAAAAGTACAAATAAAAAAATAAATAATAAATTAGCTGAGCTCAGTGGCATGCACCTGTAGTCCCAGCTACTCAGGAGTCTGAGGCAGGAGGACCCCTTGAGCCCAAGACTTCAAGGTGGCATTGAGCTGTGATCACATCACTGCACTTCAGCCTGGTGACAAAGTGAGAACCTGTCTCTCAATAAATCATTAAAAATCTATCTGTGTAAAGGAGACAGATAAGAAAAATACAAAACCTAAAAAAAAACACCTGCTAACTATTGCTGTTTTAAAATTTTCTACCCAGTCTTTACCAAATTGAAGTCCTCTAATATATAATTATGACTTCTTAAAATGTATATACTTGAAATTAATCTTAGTATGCCATAAAAGCTTTCAAAGATAAGGGCACCCTTATAACTATTTTATTTAACACTAGGCAAACACTGAGTGTAAGACACTGATAACAAGCAGTTCTTGCCTCCTCCTACCCTACTTCTCCAAATGGGTGAGCACAAACTAGACATGAAAATCTGTTTGAAAGCATAAGGAAAATGATAGCAAGCACATGCTGAATTTTAATCCTACAACCTTTTAAAGAATACCATTCTTTTGGTTAAATAATCAAAACATTTAGCTGTTTTAAATAAGGGAGGTGAGCCAAAATCTGTATGAAAGTCTGAAATTATTATGTGTAATACAATCGGGTTCCAGAACATTACTAATGGTTAAAAGTGTAGACTTTAATCCAGACTATCTGAGCTTGAAACCTGGCTGTGTGACCTGTTACAAAAGTTACCTAACTTTTCTATGCTTCTGAGGATTGAGTACAGTGAGCACTTACTACAGAAGCAAGTGCTAGGTTTAAGTTATAGCCACAAATAAGTACTTTTACTCTAGAGACCACTGAGTCAAAAATAAGTACTCTGAACCTATTATGTGCGAAGCTCTCAATGAGATTTAACTGCCTAGTATTTAAAGTGCTGTCTATATAAACACACAGAGCTACAGATTTAATTACAATGTCACTGAAAGATGAAAGAATACACCTTGATTAATTGTCAAATCAGTAGCTGAGGAAATATTTCCCAAAAGATCCATCTATCTAAAGAAACAGCATTTCTTCTGGAAAGTGGGATGTAAAATGGCTCAAGTATGTGCGACGTTTTCAGTTTCAATCAAACATGAAAAATTAGATGCCATGCCAAAAAGCTGGGATTTTATCTTCCACACAGTAATTAATGCACAGATTCCAATTTATCAAAATCTTACAAGTCTACATGCAATGATTTCTTTTCCTAACAATAAATTCATGAAAACTGTTTTAAAAACAATACATCACAACTCTGGGTCAGAACATTTTAGCCTTTAAAGTAGTAAGAAAGAAAACACAATTGATCAGGTTCGACTCCTTCAAACAGTTTATTTATGAAAAGGTGTGAGGCAAGGGTGTGTCCTGAAAAGACCTAGCAATATTGGCAAATTTCACCCATGGTCTGGGAAAGAGACTTACTATGGGTAAAAGTAGATGGATGGTGTCAAGTGTCCCCCCAAAATATGTACCCAAAAAAACTTATCTTTAGAAAAGAGAACACAAAGGTACACTTGAGAAGTAGATTCCCAATGGTCGCTAACTCAGGTTTTAAATTAGAAGTAACAGACTACAAATAACACTTAGCCTAGAGAAAAACTTAGTATTAAAAGCAGGGATAATCCTTTACATACAGACTGTATCATCAGAATAGTGAAAATCCTAAAGCGTTCATATATATATATGTACACATATATACTTTCAAGTAACGGCAAAACTCCAAGTAACAGCAGAACTACCAAGTCATTCTATCTCTAGACCAGATGACTCAATAAAATGAAGTTATTTCTCCACCACCATTATTCTAAACGGAAAATGTCTTCACACAGAATTATGTTCCCCTCAACATCGCTAAGAATAAGAAAGCTTTTAAAGTTTGTACAATGAATGAGAAGCTAAGTCTTTAACTAAAAGAGTAAAATATACACAGTGAACTGCTTACCTATTTTTGCTTCTGGATATGGAACTCCTTGGGGATCAGAATAGAAAGCTTCTAGCTCAAAAGGCCCCCTTCTCAGGAAGGTGAGAACTTTGGAGAAAGGAGCAGCATGGTTTCGACTAAACACTTCATGAACACTGGAGAGAAAAGAAAAAGGCATTGAGCAGATGAAGTACTTAAATATGCTTACTGTGCTATACAAACAGAAAAGAGACTTTCTAAAATCTTTATCAATTCTATCTCATCATTTACAATACCAAAATGAGAGAAAGATTTTGATAGATTTGGTTGTTGAAATATTCCAGGTAAATTAATGACTCCCCACTAGAGAAGTCATCTGTTAATTTTTCTTCTTTACATTAGAGTATCTGAATGCTATTTTCTGCTACATACCCTTCAGTATCTTCTGAATCGTGGTTCCAGACCAGAGATATTGGAAAAGGAACTGCATCTGTGACGGAAAATTCTCTAACTTTAAATGCCGGGGAAAGGATTGCACACTTAAAAAAAATAAAATAAAATTATCATGAGCACATGAACACTTCCCAGTCATCTTTTAATATAAAACTGAATTCTAATGGATGGACAGGGGTTTTTTTTTTTTTTTTT